>NW_027098865.1:0-181000 GCF_037042795.1 Molothrus aeneus | reverse complement strand
TGATGAATCAACTTGCCCGGTAGATGAAGGGAATATTGTCTGCCTGGGCTTCAGGAAGGTTTTTGACATTTCTCTAGGTGGCAGCACACATACATCCCAGAAGGAATAGTGCAAAGAGGAGGGAACCAGTGTCTTTTCAAGGATGCTCAGTGAAAAGACAAGAGGCAGTAGGCACACACTGAAATACAGGAGATTGCCTCTGCACATCAGCAAATGATTTTTTACTGTGAGGGCGACTGAACCACGGCACAGACTGCCCAGAAAGATTGTGGAGCCTGGATCTTTGAAGACATGAAAAGTACACCCAGATATAATCCTGGGCAAGAGGCTCTAGGTAGCCTGGTTTAAGCAGGGGGGTTGGACCTGGTGAGCCCCACTGACGCCTTCCACTCTTGTTCATTCTGTGCTAGTGAATTCTCTTAGAGATGCATTTCAAGCACTGGCATGACAAAGATCTGTGCAGAGAGAGATCCAAATGGACATGGGATCTAAGTTCCTTAAGTAGTGCTCAAGAAGAATGCAAAACTCTGGGATAAGTGTCTCTTCCATAACTGAATCCCTTTCATGGGAAAATTCCCCAGCTATAGAAAGATCTTCTGATAGGCATGCTTAAGACTGACACTGGCTGAGCAAATTTCTCCCTATGTGTGTTTAAGACCAGTTAGGATCTTCACCAATAGTGTTGTCAACATAGTCACAGAATGTATATTGTTAAGAAGGGACAACTTACATCAGAATGGCAAATATTGGTCCACAAAATGTATTAATGTATGGGAACTATCTACTTGGGTTGAAAATAAAAAGAAAGAGTTAGTCTTTATTTATCAATTTCATCCCAATATTGATAAGGTAAGAAAAAGACCTTAGTCCTTAACCTTCTTAGCTCAAACAAAGATTTTTAAAAATTCCTTGTAAAAAATGTATCCTAATTATCAGACTATGAAACAATTTTAGTTGGGAAAGAAGTTCCAAAATTGTGTAGATAGTGGTAAAGAAGCCAAGAAAATAGGTAAGAAACAAAAAGAGAGCAAAAGAGTCAGCTTCAGTCTGCAAGCTCGTTCTAGAAGTAATCTGCTAGAAAAAGGAACCCCCAGTTGAATTTCCAATGTATTCATGCACTTGATTCAGTAACTAGTCAATGTAAAAACCAATCCTTTTGTACAACTTCTCCCAGCAACAAAAACTCCAACAGCTTGACACCACCATCATGCCTGTCCCAGATGTATTTTAAAAGAAATTATCCTTTCTTGAAACTCTGTTTGCATAAAAGTTGCAAGACATTGGAGGGATTCTCCACATTCTCATTTCTCCGTGTGGCTTGAAAGTATATTTGATAAAATATGCAACAAAGCATATGATTTCTAAGGTAGGGTAAAATGGATGATTTGGGAATTGATCTCTTGTTGATATTAAACTTCATATCCACTCTCTGTAAGTTTCTAAAACAAATGATGAAGCTGAGGCATGAATCTGCCACAAAAGTGTTAAGCAAACATACACACTCCCCTTCACATGCCCCCCTGCCACACACACCTAGGCCCACGCAGAGGTCAGCATAGCAGATGATGAACATCTTGGAAAAGACCGAAATGCTAAATACCTCTCTTTGGGGGCAAAATAGCTGGTGCAACAATTCAAATATCTGGTGTAAAAATTCTGTTTAATATCTACTTCCTATTTCAAACACAGCTTTTCATTTAATTATATGTAGGGAATATTTTCATATTATTTGTTTCTTTACAAATTCCTTCTTTTTCCCATGAGAAATAGTATCCCTGTGCGGCCACTTGCCCTGGCAGAAAGTGGGGTGCCAAGCAGGAAATTATAAAATTCTGCTGGATTTCCCTAAAAGTAAAGCTGCCGGCAACTTGGACCCTGCAAGTCCTTAGAGCCCCCGATTCCATCTTTCATCTGATACCCAGACCCTGGGCCAATGCCTTCATTTTCCCCATGGAAAATGGCCTCCATTTGTGGCCACTCGCCCTGGCCAATAGGGTGGTGCCCAGCAAGGAATTTGCAATCTTTGCTGGATTTCTCCAAATATTAAGCTGCCAGTAAGAAGTACCCTGCATGTCCGTAGAGCCCCAAAGGTCACCTTTCATTTGATTTGCAGTCTGTGGGGAAAGGACTTCTTTTTCCCATTGGAAATGGCCTCCGTTTGCAGCTACTCACGCTGTCAGAAAGTGGGGAGCCAAGCTAGAGTGATGCAACCTTTGCTGGATTTTTCCAAACCTAAAGCTGCCAGCAACTCGGACGCTGCAAGTCCTTAGAACCCCCAATGCCACCTTTCATCTGATACCCAGACCATGGGCCAATGCCTTCATTTTCCCCATGGAAAATGGCCTCCATTTGTGGCCTCTCGCCCTGGCCAATATGGTGGTGCCCAGCAAGAAATTTGCAATCTTTGCTGGATTTCTCCAAATCTAAAGCTGCCAGTAAGAAGTACCCTGCATGTCCGTAGACCCCAAAGGCCACCTTTCATTTGATTTGCAGACCGTGGGGAAAGGACTTCTTTTTCCCATGGGAAATGGCCTCCGTTTGCAGCCTCTCACGCTGGCAGAAAGTGGGGAGCCAAGCTAGAGTGATGCAATCTTTGCTGGATTTTTCCAAACCTAAACCTGTCAGCAACTAGGACCCTCTAAGTCCTTAGAGCCTGAAAGGCCACCTTGAACATATTACTGAGACCCTGGGTAAAGGACATTTTTCGCACGGAAAATGGCCTTCATTTGTGGCCACTTGGCCTGGCAGGCAGGGCAGTGTCAAGCGAGAAATTCGCAAACTGTTCTGGATTTTTCCAAAACTAAAGCTGGCACCAACTAGGACCTGCAAGTCCTTAGAGCCCCAGATGCCGCCTTTCAACAGACACCCAGACCCTGGGGACATGACTTCTTTTCCCCATGGAAAATGGGGTCAGTTTGAGGCCACTCGCCCGGCACATCTGCTTCGTTCCCTGTCTGAAATTTGCAAACTTGGCTGATTTTCACCAAAACTAAAGCTGCTGGCAACGAGGAGCCTGCAGCTCCTTAGAGCCCCAAACATCACCTCTCTGCTGATACCCAGATGATGGGGAAATTCCTTCTTTTTCCCATGGGAAGTAGTATCCCTGTGAGGCCACTTGCCCTGGCAGAAAGTGGGGTGCCAAGCAGGAAATTATAAAATTCTGCTGGATTTCCCTAAAAGTAAAGCTGCCGGCAACTCGGACACTGCAAGTCCTTTGAGCCCCAAATGCCACCTTTCAACAGACACCCAGACCCTGGGGACATGACTTCTTTTCTCCATGTAAAATGGGGTCAGTTTGAGGCCACTCGCCCAGGACATCTGCTTCGTTCCCTGTCTGAAATTTGCAAACTTGGCTGATTTTCACCAAAACTAAAGCTGCTGGCAACGAGGAGCCTGCAGTTCCTAAGAGCCCTAAACATCACCTCTCTGCTGATACCCAGATGATGGGGAAATTCCTTCTTTTCCCAATAGGAAATAGTATCCCTGTGCGGCCACTTGCCCTGGCACAAAGTGGGGTGACAAGCAGGAAATTATAAAATTCTGCTGGATTTCCCTAAAAGTAAAGCTGCCGGCAGCTCGGACCCTACAAGTCCTTAGAGCCCCCGATTCCATCTTTCATCTGATACCCAGACCCTGGGCCAATGCCTTCATTTTCCCCATGGAAAATGGCCTCCATTTGTGGCCACTTGCCCTGGCCAATAGGGTGGTGCCCAGCAAGAAATTTGCAATCTTTGCTGGATTTCTCCAAATCTAAAGCTGCCAGTAAGAAGTACCCTGCATGTCCATAGAGCCCCAAAGGCCACCTTTCATTTGATTTGCAGTCCGTGGGGAAAGGACTTCTTTTTCCCATGGGAAATGGCCTCCGTTTGCAGCCTCTCGCGCTGGCAGAAAGTGGGGAGCCAAGCTAGAGTGATGCAATCTTTGCTGGATTTTTCCAAACCTAAAGCTGGCAGCAACTCGTACGCTGCATGTCCTTAGAGCCCCAGATGCCACCTTTCATCTGATACCTAGAGCCTGGGGACATGACTTCTTTTCCCCATGGAAAATGGGGTCAGTTTGGGGCCACTCGCCCAGGCCATCTGCTTCGTTCCCTGTCTGAAATTTGCAAAAATGACTGATTTTCTCTAAAACTAAAGCTGCTGGCAACGAGGACCCTGCAGCTCCTTAGAGCCCTAAACATCACCTCTCTGCTGATTCCCAGATGATGGGGAAATTACTTCTTTTTACCATAGAAATAGTATCCCTGTGCAGCCACTCACCCTGGCAGAAAGTGAGGAGCCAGGCTAGAGTGATGCAATCTTTGCTGGATTTTTCCAAACCATAAGCTGGCAGCAACAAGGACCCTCTAAGTCCTTAGAGCCTGAAAGGCCACCTTGAACATATTACTGAGACCCTGGGTAAAAGACATTTTTCCCATGGAAAATGGCCTTCATTTGTGGCCACTTGGCCTGGCAGGCAGGGCAGTGTCAAACGAGAAATTTGCAAACTGTGCTGGATTCTTCCAAAACTAAAGCTGGCAGCAACTAGGACCCTGCAAGTCCTTAGAACCTCAAATGCCACCTTTCATCTGATACCCAGAGCCTGGGGACATGACTTCTTTTCCCCATTGAAAATGGGGTCAGTTTGAGGCTACTCGCCCAGGACATCTGCTTCGTTCCCTGTCTGAAATTTGCAAAATTGGCTGATTTTCAGCAAAACTAAAGCTGCTGGCAACGAGGAGCCTGCAGCTCCTTAGAGCCCCAAACATCACCTCTCTGCTGATACCCAGATGATGGGGAAATTCCTTCTTTTCCCATGAGAAATAGTATCCCTGTGCGGCCACTTGCCCTGGCACAAAGTGGGGTGCCAAGCAGGAAATTATAAAATTCTGCTGGATTTCCCTAAAAGTAAAGCTGCCGGCAACTTGGACCCTGCAAGTCCTTAGAGCCCCCGATTCCATCTTTCATCTGATACCCAGACCCTGGGCCAATGCCTTCATTTTCCCCATGGAAAATGGCCTCCATTTGTGGCCACTCGCCCTGGCCAATAGGGTGGTGCCCAGCAAGAAATTTGCAATCTTTGCTGGATTTCTCCAAATCTTAAGCTGCCAGTAAGAAGTACCCTGCATGTCCGTAGAGCCCCAAAGGCCACCTTTCATTTGATTTGCAGTCCGTGGGGAAAGGACTTCTTTTTCCCATGGGAAATGGCCTCCGTTTGCAGCTACTCACGCTGTCAGAAAGTGGGGAGCCAAGCTAGAGTGATGCAACCTTTGCTGGATTTTTCCAAACCTAAAGCTGCCAGCAACTCGGACGCTGCAAGTCCTTAGAACCCCCGATGACACCTTTCATCTGATACCCAGACCCTGGGCTAATGCCTTCGTTTTCCCCATGGAAAATGGCCTCCATTTGTGGCCTCTCGCCCTGGCCAATATGGTGGTGCCCAGCAAGAAATTTGCAATCTTTGCTGGATTTCTCCAAATCTTAAGCTGGTGTAAGAAGTACCCTGCATGTCCTTAGAGCCCCAAAGGCCACCTTTCCGTTGATTTATAGACCGTGGGGAAAGGACTTCTTTTTCCCATGGGAAATGGCCTCCGTTTGCAGCTACTCACGCCGTCAGAAAGTGGGGAGCCAAGCTAGAGTGATGCAATCTTTGCTGGATTTTTCCAAACCTAAAGCTGCCAGCAACTGGACCCTGTAAGTCCTTAGAGCCCGAAATGCCACCTTTCATCTGATACCCAGAGCCTGGGGACATGACTTCTTTTCCCCATGGAAAATGGGGTCAGTTTGGGGCCACTCGCCCTGGCCATCTGCTTCGTTCCCTGTCTGAAATTTGCAAAAATGGCTGATTTTCTCCAAAACTAAAGCTGCTGGCAACGAGGACCCTGCAGCTCCTTAGAGCCCTAAATATCACCTCTCTGCTGATACACAGATGATGGGGAAATTACTTCTTTTTACCATAGAAATAGTATCCCTGTGCAGCCACTCACCCTGGCAGAAAGTGGGGAGCCAAGCTAGAGTGATGCAATCTTTGCTGGATTTTTCCAAACCATAAGCTGGCAGCAACTAGGACCCTCGAAGTCCTTAGAGCCTGAAAGGCCACCTTGAACATATTACTGAGACCCTGGGTAAAGGAGATTTTTCGCACGGAAAATGGCCTTCATTTCTGGCCACTTGGCATGGCAGGCAGGGCAGTGTCAAGCGACAAATTTGCAAACTGTGCTGGATTTCCCTTAATAAAGGCTTGCAGCAACTAGGACCCTGCAAGTCCGTAGAGCCCCAGATGCCACCTTTCATCTGATACCCAGACCCGGGGCCAATGCCTTCATTTTCCCCATGGAAAATGGCCTCCATTTGTGGCCTCTCGCCCTGGCCAATAGGGTGGTGCCCAGCAAGAAATTTGCAATCTTTGCTGGATTTCTCCAAATCTTAAGCTGCCAGTAAGAAGTACCCTGCATGTCCGTAGAGCCCCAAAGGCCACCTTTCATTTGATTTGCAGACCGCGGGGAAAGGACTTCTTTTTCCCATGGGAAATGGCCTCCGTTTGCAACCTCTCACGCTGGCAGAAAGTGGGGAGCCAAGCTAGAGTGATGCAATCTTTGCTGGATTTTTCCAAACCTAAAGCTGGCAGCAACTAGGACCCTGTAAGTCCTTACTGCCTGAAAGGCCACCTTGAACATATTACTGAGACCCTGGGTAAAGGACATTTTTCGCACGGAAAATGGCCTTCATTTGTGGCCACTTGGCCTGGCAGGCAGGGCAGTGTCAAGCGAGAAATTCGCAAACTGTTCTGGATTTTTCCAAAACTAAAGCTGGCACCAACTAGGACCTGCAAGTCCTTAGAGCCCCAGATGCCGCCTTTCAACAGACACCCAGACCCTGGGGACATGACTTCTTTTCCCCATGGAAAATGGGGTCAGTTTGAGGCCACTCGCCCGGCACATCTGCTTCGTTCCCTGTCTGAAATTTGCAAACTTGGCTGATTTTCACCAAAACTAAAGCTGCTGGCAACGAGGAGCCTGCAGCTCCTTAGAGCCCCAAACATCACCTCTCTGCTGATACCCAGATGATGGGGAAATTCCTTCTTTTTCCCATGGGAAGTAGTATCCCTGTGAGGCCACTTGCCCTGGCAGAAAGTGGGGTGCCAAGCAGGAAATTATAAAATTCTGCTGGATTTCCCTAAAAGTAAAGCTGCCGGCAACTCGGACACTGCAAGTCCTTTGAGCCCCAAATGCCACCTTTCAACAGACACCCAGACCCTGGGGACATGACTTCTTTTCTCCATGTAAAATGGGGTCAGTTTGAGGCCACTCGCCCAGGACATCTGCTTCGTTCCCTGTCTGAAATTTGCAAACTTGGCTGATTTTCACCAAAACTAAAGCTGCTGGCAACGAGGAGCCTGCAGTTCCTAAGAGCCCTAAACATCACCTCTCTGCTGATACCCAGATGATGGGGAAATTCCTTCTTTTCCCAATAGGAAATAGTATCCCTGTGCGGCCACTTGCCCTGGCACAAAGTGGGGTGACAAGCAGGAAATTATAAAATTCTGCTGGATTTCCCTAAAAGTAAAGCTGCCGGCAGCTCGGACCCTACAAGTCCTTAGAGCCCCCGATTCCATCTTTCATCTGATACCCAGACCCTGGGCCAATGCCTTCATTTTCCCCATGGAAAATGGCCTCCATTTGTGGCCACTTGCCCTGGCCAATAGGGTGGTGCCCAGCAAGAAATTTGCAATCTTTGCTGGATTTCTCCAAATCTAAAGCTGCCAGTAAGAAGTACCCTGCATGTCCATAGAGCCCCAAAGGCCACCTTTCATTTGATTTGCAGTCCGTGGGGAAAGGACTTCTTTTTCCCATGGGAAATGGCCTCCGTTTGCAGCCTCTCGCGCTGGCAGAAAGTGGGGAGCCAAGCTAGAGTGATGCAATCTTTGCTGGATTTTTCCAAACCTAAAGCTGGCAGCAACTCGTACGCTGCATGTCCTTAGAGCCCCAGATGCCACCTTTCATCTGATACCTAGAGCCTGGGGACATGACTTCTTTTCCCCATGGAAAATGGGGTCAGTTTGGGGCCACTCGCCCAGGCCATCTGCTTCGTTCCCTGTCTGAAATTTGCAAAAATGACTGATTTTCTCTAAAACTAAAGCTGCTGGCAACGAGGACCCTGCAGCTCCTTAGAGCCCTAAACATCACCTCTCTGCTGATTCCCAGATGATGGGGAAATTACTTCTTTTTACCATAGAAATAGTATCCCTGTGCAGCCACTCACCCTGGCAGAAAGTGAGGAGCCAGGCTAGAGTGATGCAATCTTTGCTGGATTTTTCCAAACCATAAGCTGGCAGCAACAAGGACCCTCTAAGTCCTTAGAGCCTGAAAGGCCACCTTGAACATATTACTGAGACCCTGGGTAAAAGACATTTTTCCCATGGAAAATGGCCTTCATTTGTGGCCACTTGGCCTGGCAGGCAGGGCAGTGTCAAACGAGAAATTTGCAAACTGTGCTGGATTCTTCCAAAACTAAAGCTGGCAGCAACTAGGACCCTGCAAGTCCTTAGAACCTCAAATGCCACCTTTCATCTGATACCCAGAGCCTGGGGACATGACTTCTTTTCCCCATTGAAAATAGGGTCAGTTTGAGGCTACTCGCCCAGGACATCTGCTTCGTTCCCTGTCTGAAATTTGCAAAATTGGCTGATTTTCAGCAAAACTAAAGCTGCTGGCAACGAGGAGCCTGCAGCTCCTTAGAGCCCCAAACATCACCTCTCTGCTGATACCCAGATGATGGGGAAATTCCTTCTTTTTCCCATGGGAAATAGTATCCCTGTGCGGCCACTTGCCCTGGCAGAAAGTGGGGTGCCAAGCAGGAAATTATAAAATTCTGCTGGATTTCCCTAAAAGTAAAGCTGCCGGCAACTTGGACCCTGCAAGTCCTTAGAGCCCCCGATTCCATCTTTCATCTGATACCCTGACCCTGGGCCAATGCCTTCATTTTCCCCATGGAAAATGGCCTCCATTTGTGGCCACTCGCCCTGGCCAATAGGGTGGTGCCCAGCAAGAAATTTGCAATCTTTGCTGGATTTCTCCAAATCTTAAGCTGCCAGTAAGAAGTACCCTGCATGTCCGTAGAGCCCCAAAGGCCACCTTTCATTTGATTTGCAGTCCGTGGGGAAAGGACTTCTTTTTCCCATGGGAAATGGCCTCCGTTTGCAGCTACTCACGCTGTCAGAAAGTGGGGAGCCAAGCTAGAGTGATGCAACCTTTGCTGGATTTTTCCAAACCAAAAGCTGCTTGCAACTCGGACGCTGCAAGTCCTTAGAACCCCCGATGACACCTTTCATCTGATACCCAGACCCTGGGCTAATGCCTTCATTTTCCCCATGGAAAATGGCCTCCATTTGTGGCCTCTCGCCCTGGCCAATATGGTGGTGCCCAGCAAGAAATTTGCAATCTTTGCTGGATTTCTCCAAATCTTAAGCTGGTGTAAGAAGTACCCTGCATGTCCTTAGAGCCCCAAAGGCCACCTTTCCGTTGATTTATAGACCGTGGGGAAAGGACTTCTTTTTCCCATGGGAAATGGCCTCCGTTTACAGCTACTCATGCCGTCAGAAAGTGGGGAGCCAAGCTAGAGTGATGCAATCTTTGCTGGATTTTTCCAAACCTAAAGCTGCCAGCAACTGGACCCTGTAAGTCCTTAGAGCCCGAAATGCCACCTTTAATCTGATACCCAGACCCTGGGCCAATGCCTTCATTTTCCCCATGGAAAATGGCCTCCATTTGTGGCCACTCGCCCTGGCCAATAGGGTGGTGCCCAGCAAGAAATTTGCAATCTTTGCTGGATTTCTCCAAATCTAAAGCTGCCAGTAAGAAGTACCCTGCATGTCCGTAGAGCCCCAAAGGCCACCTTTCATTTGATTTGCAGTCCGTGGGGAAAGGACTTCTTTTTCCCATGGGAAATGGCCTCCGTTTGCAGCCTCTCACGCTGGCAGAAAGTGGGGAGCCAAGCTAGAGTGATGCAATCTTTGCTGGATTTTTCCAAACCTAAAGCTAGCAGCAACTAGCGCCCTCTAAGGCCTTAGAGCCTGAAAGGCCACCTTGCATCTGATACCCTGACCATGGGAAAAATGACTTAATTTTCCCCATGGAAAATGGCCTCCATTTGTGGCCTCTCGTCCTGGCCAATAGGGTGCTGCCCACCAAGGAATTTGCAATCTTTACTAGATTTCTCCAAATCTAACGTTGTCAGTAAGTAGTACCATGCAAGTCCTTAGAGCCCCAAAGGCCACCTTTCATCTGACACCCAGACCCTGGGGACATGACTTCTTTTCCCCATGGAAAATGGGGTCAGTTTGAGGCTACACACCCGGCCCATCTGCTTCGTTCCCTGTCTGAAAGTTGCAAACATGGCTGATTTTCACCAAAACTAAAACTTCTGGCAACGAGGAGCCTGCAGTTCCTTAGATCCCTAAACATCACCTCTCTGCTGATTCCCAGATGATGGGGAAATTACTTCTTTTTCCCATGGGAAATAGTATCTTTGTGCGGCCAATTGCCATGGTAGAAAGTGGGGTGCTAAGGAGGAAATTATAAAATTCTGCTGGATTTCCCTAAAAGTAAAGCTGCCAGCATCTTGGAAACTGCAAGTCCTTAGAGCCCCCGATGCCACCTTTCATCTGATACCCAGACCCTGGGCCAATGACTTCATTTTCCCCATGGAAAATGGCCTCCATTTGTGGCCTCTCGCCCTGGCCAATAGGGCAGTGCCCAGCAAGAAATTTGCAATCTTTGCTAGATTTCTCCAAATCTTAAGCTGCCAGTAAGAAGTACCCTGCATGTCCGTAGAGCCCCAAAGGCCACCTTTCATTTGATTTGCAGTCCGTGGGGAAAGGACTTCTTTTTCCCATGGGAAATGGCCTACGTTTGCGGCCACTCACGCTGGCAGAAAGTGGGGAGCCAAGCTAGAGTGATGCAATCTTTGCTGGATTTTTCCAAACCTAAAGCTGGCAGCAACTAGGACCCTGTAAGTCCTTAGAGCCTGAAAGGCCACCTTGCATCTGATACCCAGACCCTTGGCCAATGAGGTCATTTTCCCCATGGGAAATGTCCTCCATTTGTGGCCTCTCGTCCTGGCCAATAGGGTGGTGCCCACCAAGGAATTTGCAATCTTTGCGAGATTTCTCCAAATCTTAAGCTGCCAGTAAGAAGTACCCTGCATGTCCTTAGAGCCCCAAAGGCCACCTTTCATTTGTTTTGCAGACCATGGGGACAGGACTTCTTTTTCCCATGGGAAATGGCCTCCGTTTGCAGCCACTCACACACACTCACTCCCCACTCAGAAAGTGGGGAGCCAAGCTAGAGTGATGCAATCTTTGCTGGATTTCTCCAAATCTAAAGCTGCCAGTAAGAAGTACCCTGCACGTCCGTAGAGCCCCAAAGGCCACCTTTCATTTGATTTGCAGACCGTGGGGAAAGGACTTCTTTTTCCCATGGGAAATGGCCTCCGTTTTGCAGCCACTCACCCTGGCAGGAAGTGGGGAGCCAAGCTAGAGTGATGCAATCTTTGCTGGATATTTCCAAACCTAAAGCTGGCAGCAACTAGGGCCCTATAAGTCCTTAGTGCCTGAAAGGCCACCTTGCAGCTGATACCCAGACCCTGGGCCAATGAGGTCATTTTCCTCATGGGAAATGGCCTCCATTTGTGGCCTCTCGTCCTGGCCAATAGGGTGGTGCCCACCAAGGAATTTGCAATCTTTCCTAGATTTCACCAAGTCTGAAGCTGCCAGTAAGAAGTACCCTGCATGTCCGTAGAGGCCCAAAGGCCACCTTTCATTTGATTTGCAGTCCGTGGGGAAAGGACTTCTTTTTCCCATGGGAAATGGCCTACGTTTGCGGCCACTCACGCTGGCAGAAAGTGGGGAGCCAAGCTAGAGTGATGCAATCTTTGCTGGATTTTTCCAAACCTAAAGCTGGCAGCAACTAGAACCCTGTAAGTCCTTAGAGCCTGAAAGGCCATCTTGCATCTGATACCCAGACCCTTGGCCAATGAGGTCATTTTCCCCATGGGAAATGTCCTCCATTTGTGGCCTCTCGTCCTGGCCAATAGGGTGGTGCCCACCAAGGAATTTGCAATCTTTGCGAGATTTCTCCAAATCTTAAGCTGCCAGTAAGAAGTACCCTGCATGTCCTTAGAGCCCCAAAGGCCACCTTTCATTTGTTTTGCAGACCATGGGGACAGGACTTCTTTTTCCCATGGGAAATGGCCTCCGTTTGCAGCCACTCACACACACTCACTCCCCACTCAGAAAGTGGGGAGCCAAGCTAGAGTGATGCAATCTTTGCTGGATTTCTCCAAATCTAAAGCTGCCAGTAAGAAGTACCCTGCACGTCCGTAGAGCCCCAAAGGCCACCATTCGTTTGATTTGCAGACCGTGGGGAAAGGACTTCTTTTTCCCATGGGAAATGGCCTCCGTTTCGCAGCCACTCACCCTGGCAGGAAGTGGGGAGCCAAGCTAGAGTGATGCAATCTTTGCTGGATATTTCCAAACCTAAAGCTGGCAGCAACTAGGGCCCTATAAGTCCTTAGTGCCTGAAAGGCCACCTTGCAGCTGATACCCAGACCCTGGGCCAATGAGGTCATT
This sequence comes from Molothrus aeneus, assembly GCF_037042795.1. Lineage (NCBI taxonomy): Eukaryota > Metazoa > Chordata > Aves > Passeriformes > Icteridae > Molothrus > Molothrus aeneus. The sequence continues at coordinate 168,394 of NW_027098865.1, read as the reverse complement.
TTCCCCATGGGAAATGGCCTCCATTTGTGGCCTCTCGTCCTGGCCAATAGGGTGGTGCCCACCAAGGAATTTGCAATCTTTGCTAGATTTCACCAAGTCTGAAGCTGCCAGTAAGAAGTACCCTGCATGTCCGTAGAGGCCCAAAGGCCACCTTTCATTTGATTTGCAGTCCGTGGGGAAAGGACTTCTTTTTCCCATCGGAAATGGCCTCCGTTTACAGCCACTCACGCTGGCAGAAAATGAGGAGCCAAGCTAGAGTGATGCAATCTTTGCTGGATTTCTCCAAATCTAAAGTTGCCAATAAGAAGTACCCTGCATGTCCTTAGAGCCCCAAAGGCCACCTTTCATTTGATTTGCAGACCATGGGGAAAGGACTTCTTTTTCCCATGGGAAATGATCTCCGTTTCGCAGCCACTCACCCTGGCAGAAAGTGGGGAGCCAAGCTAGAGTGATGCAACCTTTGCTGGATTTTTCCAAACCTAAACCTGGCAGCAACTAGGACCCTCTAAGTACTTAGAGCCTGAAAGGCCACCTTGAACATATTACTGAGACCCTGGGTAAAGGACATTTTTCCCATGGAAAATGGCCTTCATTTGTGGCCACTTGGTCAGGAAGGCAGGGCAGTGCCAAGCGAGAAATTTGCAAACTGTGCTGGATTCTTCCAAAACTAAAGCTGGCAGCAGCTCGGACCCTGCAAGTCCTTAGAGCCCCAGATGCCACCTTTCATCTGGTACCCAGACCCTGGGTTAATGCCTTCATTTTCCCCATGGAAAATGGCCTCCATTTGTTGCCTCTCGTCCTGGCCAATAGGGTGGTGACCAGCAATTTGCAATTTGTAATTTTTGTTTGATTTCTCCAAATCTAAAGCTGCCAGTAAGAAGTACCCTGCATGTCTTTTGAGCCCCAAAGGCCACCTTTCATTTGATTTGCGCTCCGTGGGGAAAGGACTTCTTTTTCCCATGGGAAATGGCCTCCGTTTGCAGCCTCTCACGCTGGCAGAAAGTGGGGAGCCAAGCTAGAGTGATGCAATCTTTGCTGGATTTCTTCAAATCTAAAGCTGCCAATAAGAAGTACCCTGCATGTCCTTAGAGCCCCAAAGGTCACCTTTCATTTGATTTGCAGACCGTGGGGAAAGGACTTCTTTTTCCCATGGGAAATGGCCTCTGTTTGCAGCCACTCACGCTGGCAGAAAGTGGGGAGCCAAGCTAGAGTGACACAATCTTTGCTGGATTTTGCCAAACCTAAACCTGTCAGCAACTAGGACCCTCGAAGTCCTTAGAGCCTGAAAGGCCACCTTGAATATATTACTGAGACCCTGGGTAAAGGACAATTTTCCCATGGAACATGGGTTTCATTTGTGGCCACTTGGCCTGGCAGGCAGGGCAGTGTGAAGCGAGAAATTTGCAAACTGTTCTGGATTCTTTCAAAACTGAAGCTTGAAGCAACTAGGACCTGCAAGTCATTAGAGCCCCAAAGGCCACCTTTCATCTGACACCCAGACCCTGGGGACGTGACTTCTTTTCCCCATGGAAAATGGGTTCAGTTTGAGACTCCTCGCCCGGGCCATCTGCTTCGTTCCCTGTCTGAAATTTGCAAAATTGGCTGCTTTTCACCAAAACTAAATCTTCTGGCAACGAGGAGCCTGCAGCTCCTTCAAGCCCCAAACATCACCTCTCTGCTGATACCCAGATGATGGGGAAATTACTTCTTTTTCCCATGGGAAATAGTATCCTTGTGCGGCAACTTGCCCAGGCAGAAAAAGGGGTGACAAGGAGGAAATTATAAAATTCTGATGGATTTCCCTAAAAGTAAAGCTGCCAGCAACTCGGAAACTGCAAGTCCTTAGAGCCCCCGATGCCACCTTTCATCTGATACATAGACCCTGGGCCAATGACTTCATTTTCCCCATGGAAAATGGCCTCCATTTGTGGCCTCTCGCCCTGGCCAATAGGGTGGTGCCCAGCAAGAAATTTGCAATCTTTGCTGGATTTCTCCAAATATAAAGCTGCCAGTAAGAAGTACCCTGCAAGTCCGTAGAGGCCCAAAGGCCACCTTTCATTTGATTTGCAGACCGTGGGGAAAGGACTTCTTTTTCCCATCTGAAATGGCCTCCGTTTACAGCCACTCCCGCTGGCAGAAAGTGAGGAGCCAAGCTAGAGTGATGCAATCTTTGCGCCATTTCTCCAAATCTAAAGCTGCCAATAAGAAGTACCCTGCATGTCCTTAGAGGCCGAAAGGCCACCTTTCATTTGATTTGCAGACCGTGGGGAAAGGACTTCTTTTTCCCATGGGAAATGATCTTCGTTTCGCAGCCACTCACCCTGGCAGAAAGTGGGGAGCCAAGCTAGAGTGATGCATCCTTTCCTGGATTTTTCCAAACCATAAGCTGGCAGAAACTAGGACCCTCTAAGTACTTAGAGCCTGAAAGGCCACCTTGAACATATTACTGAGACCCTGGGTAAAGTACATTTTTCCCATGGAAAATGGCCTTCATTTGTGGCCACTTGGCCAGGCAGGCAGGGCAGTGCCAAGCGAGAAATTTGCAAACTGTTCTGGATTCTTCCAAAACTAAAGCTGGCAGCAACTCGGACCCTGCAAGTCCTTAGAGCCTCAGATGCCACCTTTCATCTGATACCCAGACCCTGGGGACATGACTTTTTTCCCCATGGAAAATGGGGTCAGTGTGGGGCCACTCGCACTGGCCATCTGCTTCGTTCCCTGTCTGAAATTTGCAAACTTGGCTGCTTTTCTCCAAAACTAAAGCTGCTGCCACGAGGAGCCTGCAGCTCCTTCGAGCCCCAAACATCACCACTCTGCTGATACCCAGATGATGGGGAAATTACTTCTTGTTATAATAGAAATAGTATCACTTTGCAGCCACTCACGCTGGCAGAAATTGGAGAGCCAAGCTAGAGAGATGCAATCTTTGCTGGATTTTTCCAAACCTAAAGCTGGCAGCAACTAGGGCCCTCTAAGTACTTGGAGCCTGAAACGCCACCTTGAACATATTACTGAGACCCTGGGTAAAGGACATTTTTCCCATGGAAAATGGCCTTCATTTGTGGCCACTTGGCCTGGCAGGCAGGGCAGTGCCATGCCAGAAATTTATAAACCGTGCTGGATTTCCCTTAATAAAAGCTGCCAGCAACTAGGACCCTGCAAGTCCTTAGAGCCCCAGATGCCACCTTTCATCTGATACCCAGACCCGGGGCCAATGCCTTCATTTTCCCCATGGAAAATGGCCTCCATTTGTGGCCTCTCATCCTGGCCAATAGGGTGGTGCCCACCAAAGAATTTGCAATTTTTGCTGGATTGCTCCAAATCTTAAGCTGCCAGTAAGAAGTACCCTGCATGTCCTTAGAGCCCCAAAGGCCACCTTTCATTTGTTTTGCAGACCATAGGAAAAGGACTTCTTTTTCCCATGGGAATAGGCCTCTGTTTCTCAGCCACTCACCCTGGCAGAAAGTGGGGAGCCAAGCTAGAGTGATGCAATCTTTGCTGGATTTCTCCAAATCTAAAGCTGCCAGTAAGAAGTACCCTGCATGTCCTTAGAGCCCCAAAGGCCACCTTTCCTTTGATTTGCAGACCGTGGGGAAAGGACTTCTTTTTCCCATGGGAAATGGCCTCCGTTTGCAGCCACTCACCCTGGCAGAAAGTGGGGAGCCAAGCTAGAGTGATGCAATCTTTGCTGGATTTCTCCAAATCTAAAGCTGCCAATAAGAAGTACCCTGCATGTCCGTAGAGGCCCAAAGGCCAACTTTCATTTGATTTGCAGACCGTGGGGAAAGGACTTCTTTTTCCCATGGGAAATGGCCTCCGTTTGCAGCCACTCCTGCTGGCAGAAAGTGGGGAGCCAAGCTAGAGTGATGCAATCTTTGCTGGATTTTTCCAAACCGAAAGCTGGCAGCAACTAGGACCCTCTAAGTCCTTAGAGCCTGAAAGGCCACCTTGCATCTGATACCCAGACCATGGGCCAATGACTTAATTTTCCCCATGGAAAATGGCCTCCATTTGTGCCCTCTGTCCTGGCCAATAGGGTGGTGCCCAGCAAGAAATTTGCAATCTTTGCTAGATTTCTCCAAATCTTAAGCTGCCAGTAAGAAGTACCCTGCATGTCCTTAGAGCCCCAAAGGCCACCTTTCATTTGTTTTGCAGACCATGGGGACAGGACTTCTTTTTCCCATGGGATATGGCCTCCGTTTGCAGCCACTCACCCTGGCAGAAAGTGGGGAGCCAAGCTAGAGTGATGCAATCTTTGCTGTATTTCTCCAAATCTAAAGCTGCCAATAAGAAGTACCCTGCATGTCCTTAGAGCCCCAAAGGCCACCTTTCATTTGTTTTTCAGACCATGGGGAAAGGACTTCTTTTTATCATTGGAAATGGCCTCCGTTTCGCAGCCACTCATGCTGGCAGAAAGTGCGGAGCCAAGCTAGAGTGATGCAATCTTTGCTGGATTTCTCCAAATCTAAAGCTGCCAATAAGAAGTACCCTGCATGTCCTTAGAGCCCCAAAGGCCACCTTTCATTTGATTTGCAGACCGTAGGGAAATTACTTCTTTTTCCCATGGGAAATGGCCTCCGTTTGCAGCCACTCACGCTGGCAGAAAGTGGGGAGCCAAGCTTGAGTGATGCAATCTTTGCTGGATTTTTCCAAACCATAAGCTGGCAGGAACTAGGGCCCTCTAAGTACTTAGAGCCTGAAAGGCCACCTTGAACATATTACTGAGACCCTGGGTAAAGGACATTTTTCCCATGGAAAATGGCCTTCATTTGTGGCCACTTGGCCTGGCAGGCAGGGCAGTGCCATGCCAGAAATTTATAAACCGTGCTGGATTTCCCTTAATAAAACCTGGCAGCAACTCGGACCCTGCAAGTCCTTAGAGCGCCAGATGCCACCATTCATCTGATACCCAGACCCGGGGCCAATGCCTTCATTTTCCCCATGGAAAATGGCCTCCATTTGTGGACTCTCGTCCTGGCCAATAGGGTGGTGCCCAGCAAGAAATTTACATAATGTGCTGGATTTCTCCAAATCTAAATCTCCCAGTAAGAAGTACCGTGCATGTCCTTAGAGCCCCAAAGGCCACCTTTCATTTGATTTGCAGACCGCGTGGAAAGGACTTCTTTTTCCCATGGGAAATGGCCTCCGTTTGCAGCCACTCACGCTGGCAGAAAGTGGGGAGCCAAGCTAGAGTGATGCAACCTTTGCTGGATTTTTCCAAACCGAAAGCTGGCAGCAACTAGGACGCTTTAAGTCCTTAGAGCCTGAAAGGCCACCTTGCATCTGATACCCAGACCCGGGGCCAATGCCTTCATTTTCCCCATGGAAAATGGCCTCCATTTGTGGCCTCTCGTCCTGGCCAATAGGGTGGTGCCCAGCAAGAAATTTACAAAATGTGCTGGATTTCTCCAAATCTAAAGCTGCCAGTCAGAAGTACCGCGCATGTCCTTAGAGCCCCAAAGGCCACCTTTCATTTGTTTTGCAGACCATGGGGAAAGGACTTCTTTTTCCCATGGGAAATAGCCTCCGTTTCGAAACCACTCACCCTGGCAGAAAGTGGGGAGCCAAGCTAGAATGATGCAATCTTTGCTGGATTTCTCCAAATCTAAAGCTGCCAGTAAGAAGTACCCTGCATGTCCGTAGAGGCCCAAAGGCCACCTTTCATTTGATTTGCAGTCCGTGGGGAAAGGACTTCTTTTTCCCATCGGAAATGGCCTCCGTTTACAGCCACTCACGCTGGCAGAAAATGAGGAGCCAAGCTAGAGTGATGCAATCTTTGCTGGATTTCTCCAAATCTAAAGTTGCCAATAAGAAGTACCCTGCATGTCCTTAGAGCCCCAAAGGCCACCTTTCATTTGATTTGCAGACCATGGGGAAAGGACTTCTTTTTCCCATGGGAAATGATCTCCGTTTCGCAGCCACTCACCCTGGCAGAAAGTGGGGAGCCAAGCTAGAGTGATGCAACCTTTGCTGGATTTTTCCAAACCTAAACCTGGCAGCAACTAGGACCCTCTAAGTACTTAGAGCCTGAAAGGCCACCTTGAACATATTACTGAGACCCTGGGTAAAGGACATTTTTCCCATGGAAAATGGCCTTCATTTGTGGCCACTTGGTCAGGAAGGCAGGGCAGTGCCAAGCGAGAAATTTGCAAACTGTGCTGGATTCTTCCAAAACTAAAGCTGGCAGCAGCTCGGACCCTGCAAGTCCTTAGAGCCCCAGATGCCACCTTTCATCTGGTACCCAGACCCTGGGTTAATGCCTTCATTTTCCCCATGGAAAATGGCCTCCATTTGTTGCCTCTCGTCCTGGCCAATAGGGTGGTGACCAGCAATTTGCAATTTGTAATTTTTGTTTGATTTCTCCAAATCTAAAGCTGCCAGTAAGAAGTACCCTGCATGTCTTTTGAGCCCCAAAGGCCACCTTTCATTTGATTTGCGCTCCGTGGGGAAAGGACTTCTTTTTCCCATGGGAAATGGCCTCCGTTTGCAGCCTCTCACGCTGGCAGAAAGTGGGGAGCCAAGCTAGAGTGATGCAATCTTTGCTGGATTTCTTCAAATCTAAAGCTGCCAATAAGAAGTACCCTGCATGTCCTTAGAGCCCCAAAGGTCACCTTTCATTTGATTTGCAGACCGTGGGGAAAGGACTTCTTTTTCCCATGGGAAATGGCCTCTGTTTGCAGCCACTCACGCTGGCAGAAAGTGGGGAGCCAAGCTAGAGTGACACAATCTTTGCTGGATTTTGCCAAACCTAAACCTGTCAGCAACTAGGACCCTCGAAGTCCTTAGAGCCTGAAAGGCCACCTTGAATATATTACTGAGACCCTGGGTAAAGGACAATTTTCCCATGGAACATGGGTTTCATTTGTGGCCACTTGGCCTGGCAGGCAGGGCAGTGTGAAGCGAGAAATTTGCAAACTGTTCTGGATTCTTTCAAAACTGAAGCTTGAAGCAACTAGGACCTGCAAGTCATTAGAGCCCCAAAGGCCACCTTTCATCTGACACCCAGACCCTGGGGACGTGACTTCTTTTCCCCATGGAAAATGGGTTCAGTTTGAGACTCCTCGCCCGGGCCATCTGCTTCGTTCCCTGTCTGAAATTTGCAAAATTGGCTGCTTTTCACCAAAACTAAATCTTCTGGCAACGAGGAGCCTGCAGCTCCTTCAAGCCCCAAACATCACCTCTCTGCTGATACCCAGATGATGGGGAAATTACTTCTTTTTCCCATGGGAAATAGTATCCTTGTGCGGCAACTTGCCCAGGCAGAAAAAGGGGTGACAAGGAGGAAATTATAAAATTCTGATGGATTTCCCTAAAAGTAAAGCTGCCAGCAACTCGGAAACTGCAAGTCCTTAGAGCCCCCGATGCCACCTTTCATCTGATACATAGACCCTGGGCCAATGACTTCATTTTCCCCATGGAAAATGGCCTCCATTTGTGGCCTCTCGCCCTGGCCAATAGGGTGGTGCCCAGCAAGAAATTTGCAATCTTTGCTGGATTTCTCCAAATATAAAGCTGCCAGTAAGAAGTACCCTGCAAGTCCGTAGAGGCCCAAAGGCCACCTTTCATTTGATTTGCAGACCGTGGGGAAAGGACTTCTTTTTCCCATCTGAAATGGCCTCCGTTTACAGCCACTCCCGCTGGCAGAAAGTGAGGAGCCAAGCTAGAGTGATGCAATCTTTGCGCCATTTCTCCAAATCTAAAGCTGCCAATAAGAAGTACCCTGCATGTCCTTAGAGGCCGAAAGGCCACCTTTCATTTGATTTGCAGACCGTGGGGAAAGGACTTCTTTTTCCCATGGGAAATGATCTTCGTTTCGCAGCCACTCACCCTGGCAGAAAGTGGGGAGCCAAGCTAGAGTGATGCATCCTTTCCTGGATTTTTCCAAACCATAAGCTGGCAGAAACTAGGACCCTCTAAGTACTTAGAGCCTGAAAGGCCACCTTGAACATATTACTGAGACCCTGGGTAAAGTACATTTTTCCCATGGAAAATGGCCTTCATTTGTGGCCACTTGGCCAGGCAGGCAGGGCAGTGCCAAGCGAGAAATTTGCAAACTGTTCTGGATTCTTCCAAAACTAAAGCTGGCAGCAACTCGGACCCTGCAAGTCCTTAGAGCCTCAGATGCCACCTTTCATCTGATACCCAGACCCTGGGGACATGACTTTTTTCCCCATGGAAAATGGGGTCAGTGTGGGGCCACTCGCACTGGCCATCTGCTTCGTTCCCTGTCTGAAATTTGCAAACTTGGCTGCTTTTCTCCAAAACTAAAGCTGCTGCCACGAGGAGCCTGCAGCTCCTTCGAGCCCCAAACATCACCACTCTGCTGATACCCAGATGATGGGGAAATTACTTCTTGTTATAATAGAAATAGTATCACTTTGCAGCCACTCACGCTGGCAGAAATTGGAGAGCCAAGCTAGAGAGATGCAATCTTTGCTGGATTTTTCCAAACCTAAAGCTGGCAGCAACTAGGGCCCTCTAAGTACTTGGAGCCTGAAACGCCACCTTGAACATATTACTGAGACCCTGGGTAAAGGACATTTTTCCCATGGAAAATGGCCTTCATTTGTGGCCACTTGGCCTGGCAGGCAGGGCAGTGCCATGCCAGAAATTTATAAACCGTGCTGGATTTCCCTTAATAAAAGCTGCCAGCAACTAGGACCCTGCAAGTCCTTAGAGCCCCAGATGCCACCTTTCATCTGATACCCAGACCCGGGGCCAATGCCTTCATTTTCCCCATGGAAAATGGCCTCCATTTGTGGCCTCTCATCCTGGCCAATAGGGTGGTGCCCACCAAAGAATTTGCAATTTTTGCTGGATTGCTCCAAATCTTAAGCTGCCAGTAAGAAGTACCCTGCATGTCCTTAGAGCCCCAAAGGCCACCTTTCATTTGTTTTGCAGACCATAGGAAAAGGACTTCTTTTTCCCATGGGAATAGGCCTCTGTTTCTCAGCCACTCACCCTGGCAGAAAGTGGGGAGCCAAGCTAGAGTGATGCAATCTTTGCTGGATTTCTCCAAATCTAAAGCTGCCAGTAAGAAGTACCCTGCATGTCCTTAGAGCCCCAAAGGCCACCTTTCCTTTGATTTGCAGACCGTGGGGAAAGGACTTCTTTTTCCCATGGGAAATGGCCTCCGTTTGCAGCCACTCACCCTGGCAGAAAGTGGGGAGCCAAGCTAGAGTGATGCAATCTTTGCTGGATTTCTCCAAATCTAAAGCTGCCAATAAGAAGTACCCTGCATGTCCGTAGAGGCCCAAAGGCCAACTTTCATTTGATTTGCAGACCGTGGGGAAAGGACTTCTTTTTCCCATGGGAAATGGCCTCCGTTTGCAGCCACTCCTGCTGGCAGAAAGTGGGGAGCCAAGCTAGAGTGATGCAATCTTTGCTGGATTTTTCCAAACCGAAAGCTGGCAGCAACTAGGACCCTCTAAGTCCTTAGAGCCTGAAAGGCCACCTTGCATCTGATACCCAGACCATGGGCCAATGACTTAATTTTCCCCATGGAAAATGGCCTCCATTTGTGCCCTCTCATCCTGGCCAATAGGGTGGTGCCCAGCAAGAAATTTGCAATCTTTGCTAGATTTCTCCAAATCTTAAGCTGCCAGTAAGAAGTACCCTGCATGTCCTTAGAGCCCCAAAGGCCACCTTTCATTTGTTTTGCAGACCATGGGGACAGGACTTCTTTTTCCCATGGGATATGGCCTCCGTTTGCAGCCACTCACCCTGGCAGAAAGTGGGGAGCCAAGCTAGAGTGATGCAATCTTTGCTGGATTTCTCCATATCTAAAGCTGCCAGTAAGAAGTACCCTGCATGTCCGTAGAGGCCCAAAGGCCACCTTTCATTTGATTTGCAGACCGTGGGGAAAGGACTTCTTTTTCCCATGGGAAATGGCCTCCGTTTACAGCCACTCACGCTGGCAGAAAGTGGGGAGCCAAGCTAGAGTGATGCAATCTTTGCTGTATTTCTCCAAATCTAAAGCTGCCAATAAGAAGTACCCTGCATGTCCTTAGAGCCCCAAAGGCCACCTTTCATTTGTTTTTCAGACCATGGGGAAAGGACTTCTTTTTATCATTGGAAATGGCCTCCGTTTCGCAGCCACTCATGCTGGCAGAAAGTGGGGAGCCAAGCTAGAGTGATGCAATCTTTGCTGGATTTCTCCAAATCTAAAGCTGCCAATAAGAAGTACCCTGCATGTCCTTAGAGCCCCAAAGGCCACCTTTCATTTGATTTGCAGACCGTAGGGAAATTACTTCTTTTTCCCATGGGAAATGGCCTCCGTTTGCAGCCACTCACGCTGGCAGAAAGTGGGGAGCCAAGCTTGAGTGATGCAATCTTTGCTGGATTTTTCCAAACCATAAGCTGGCAGGAACTAGGGCCCTCTAAGTACTTAGAGCCTGAAAGGCCACCTTGAACATATTACTGAGACCCTGGGTAAAGGACATTTTTCCCATGGAAAATGGCCTTCATTTGTGGCCACTTGGCCTGGCAGGCAGGGCAGTGCCATGCCAGAAATTTATAAACCGTGCTGGATTTCCCTTAATAAAACCTGGCAGCAACTCGGACCCTGCAAGTCCTTAGAGCGCCAGATGCCACCATTCATCTGATACCCAGACCCGGGGCCAATGCCTTCATTTTCCCCATGGAAAATGGCCTCCATTTGTGGACTCTCGTCCTGGCCAATAGGGTGGTGCCCAGCAAGAAATTTACATAATGTGCTGGATTTCTCCAAATCTAAATCTCCCAGTAAGAAGTACCGTGCATGTCCTTAGAGCCCCAAAGGCCACCTTTCATTTGATTTGCAGACCGCGTGGAAAGGACTTCTTTTTCCCATGGGAAATGGCCTCCGTTTGCAGCCACTCACGCTGGCAGAAAGTGGGGAGCCAAGCTAGAGTGATGCAACCTTTGCTGGATTTTTCCAAACCGAAAGCTGGCAGCAACTAGGACGCTTTAAGTCCTTAGAGCCTGAAAGGCCACCTTGCATCTGATACCCAGACCCGGGGCCAATGCCTTCATTTTCCCCATGGAAAATGGCCTCCATTTGTGGCCTCTCGTCCTGGCCAATAGGGTGGTGCCCAGCAAGAAATTTACAAAATGTGCTGGATTTCTCCAAATCTAAAGCTGCCAGTCAGAAGTACCGCGCATGTCCTTAGAGCCCCAAAGGCCACCTTTCATTTGTTTTGCAGACCATGGGGAAAGGACTTCTTTTTCCCATGGGAAATAGCCTCCGTTTCGAAACCACTCACCCTGGCAGAAAGTGGGGAGCCAAGCTAGAATGATGCAATCTTTGCTGGATTTCTCCAAATCTAAAGCTGCCAGTAAGAAGTACCCTGCATGTCCGTAGAGGCCCAAAGGCCACCTTTCATTTGATTTGCAGTCCGTGGGGAAAGGACTTCTTTTTCCCATCGGAAATGGCCTCCGTTTACAGCCACTCACGCTGGCAGAAAATGAGGAGCCAAGCTAGAGTGATGCAATCTTTGCTGGATTTCTCCAAATCTAAAGTTGCCAATAAGAAGTACCCTGCATGTCCTTAGAGCCCCAAAGGCCACCTTTCATTTGATTTGCAGACCATGGGGAAAGGACTTCTTTTTCCCATGGGAAATGATCTCCGTTTCGCAGCCACTCACCCTGGCAGAAAGTGGGGAGCCAAGCTAGAGTGATGCAACCTTTGCTGGATTTTTCCAAACCTAAACCTGGCAGCAACTAGGACCCTCTAAGTACTTAGAGCCTGAAAGGCCACCTTGAACATATTACTGAGACCCTGGGTAAAGGACATTTTTCCCATGGAAAATGGCCTTCATTTGTGGCCACTTGGTCAGGAAGGCAGGGCAGTGCCAAGCGAGAAATTTGCAAACTGTGCTGGATTCTTCCAAAACTAAAGCTGGCAGCAGCTCGGACCCTGCAAGTCCTTAGAGCCCCAGATGCCACCTTTCATCTGGTACCCAGACCCTGGGTTAATGCCTTCATTTTCCCCATGGAAAATGGCCTCCATTTGTTGCCTCTCGTCCTGGCCAATAGGGTGGTGACCAGCAATTTGCAATTTGTAATTTTTGTTTGATTTCTCCAAATCTAAAGCTGCCAGTAAGAAGTACCCTGCATGTCTTTTGAGCCCCAAAGGCCACCTTTCATTTGATTTGCGCTCCGTGGGGAAAGGACTTCTTTTTCCCATGGGAAATGGCTTCCGTTTACAGCCACTCACGCTGGCAGAAAGTGGGGAGCCAAGCTAGAGTGATGCAATCTTTGCTGGATTTCTCCAAATCTAAAGCTACCAATAAGAAGTACCCTGCATGTCCTTAGAGGCCCAAAGGCCACCTTTCATTTGATTTGCAGACCGTGGGGAAAGGACTTCTTTTTCCCATGGGAAATGGCCTCCGTTTCGCAGCCACTCCTGCTGGCAGAAAGTGGGGAGCCAAGCTAGAGTGATGCAATCTTTGCTGGATTTTTCCAAACCATACGCTGGCAGCAGCTAGGGCCCTCTAAGTACTTGGAGCCTGAAAGGCCACCTTGAACATATTACTGAGACCCTGGGTAAAGGACATTTTTCCCATGGAAAATGGCCTTCATTTGTGGCCACTTGGCCTGGCAGGCAGGGCAGTGCCATGCCAGAAATTTATAAACCGTGCTGGATTTCCCTTAATAAAAGCTGGCAGCAACTCAGACCCTGCAAGTCCTTAGAGCCCCAGATGCCACCTTTCATCTGATATCCAGACCCGGGGCCAATGCCTTCATTTTCCCCATGGAAAATGGCCTCCATTTGTGGGCTCTCGTCCTGGCCAATAGGGTGGTGCCCAGCAAGAAATTTGCAATCTTTGCTAGATTTCTCCAAATCTTAAGCTGCCAGTAAGAAGTACCCTGCATGGCCTTAGACCCCCAAAGGCCACCTTTCATTTGTTTTGCAGACCATGGGGAAAGGACTTCTTTTTCCCATGGGAAATGGCCTCCGTTTCGCAGCCACTCACTCTGGCAGAAAGTGGGGAGCCAGGCTAGAGTGATGCAATCTTTGCTGGGTTTCTCCAAATCTAAAGCTGCCAATAAGAAGTACCCTGCATGTCCTTAGAGCCCCAAAGGTCACCTTTCCTTTGATTTGCAGACCGTGGGGAAAGGATTTCTTTTTCCCATGGGAAATGGCCTCCGTTTGCGGCCACTCACGCTGGCAGAAAGTGGGGAGCCAAGCTAGAGTGATGCAATCTTTGCTGGATTTCTCAAAATCTAAAGCTGCCAATAAGAAGTACCCTGCATGTCCGTAGAGGCCCAAAGGCCACCTTTCATTTGATTTGCAGACCGTGGGAAAAGGCCTTCTTTTTCCCATGGGAAATGACCTCCGTTTGCAGCCACTCACGCTGGCAGAAAGTGGGGGGCCAAGCTAGAGTGATGCAATCTTTGCTGGATTTCTCCAAATCTAAAGCTGCCAATAAGAAGTACCCTGCATGTCCTTAGAGGCCCAAAGGCCACCTTTCATTTGATTTGCAGACCGTGGGGAAAGGACTTCTTTTTCCCATGGGAAATGGCCTCCGTTTCGCAGCCACTCACGCTGGCAGAAAGTGGGGAGCCAAGCTAGAGTGATGCAATCTTTGCTGGATTTTTCCAAACCTAAAGCTGGCAGCAACTAGGGCCCTCTAAGTACTTGGAGCCTGAAAGGCCACCTTGAACATATTACTGAGACCCTGGGTAAAGGACATTTTTCCCATGGAAAATGGCCTTCATTTGTGGCCACTTGGCCTGGCAGGCAGGGCAGTGCCATGCCAGAAATTTATAAACCGTGCTGGATTTCCCTTAATAAAAGCTGCCAGCAACTAGGACCCTGCAAGTCCTTAGAGCCCCAGATGCCACCTTTCATCTGATACCCAGACCCGGGGCCAATGCCTTCATTTTCCCCATGGAAAATGGCCTCCATTTGTGGCCTCTCATCCTGGCCAATAGGGTGGTGCCCACCAAGGAATTTGCAATTTTTGCTGGATTGCTCCAAATCTTAAGCTGCCAGTAAGAAGTAACCTGCATGTCCTTAGACCCCAAAGGCCACCTTTCATTTGTTTTGCAGACCATCGGAAAAGGACTTCTTTTTCCCATGGGAATAGGCCTCTGTTTCTCAGCCACTCACCCTGGCAGAAAGTGGGGAGCCAAGCTAGAGTGATGCAATCTTTGCTGGATTTCTCCAAATCTAAAGCTGCCAGTAAGAAGTACCCTGCATGTCCTTAGAGCCCCAAAGGCCACCTTTCCTTTGATTTGCAGACCGTGGGGAAAGGACTTCTTTTTCCCATGGGAAATGGCCTCCGTTTACAGCCACTCACGCTGGCAGAAAGTGGGGAGCCAAGCTAGAGTGATGCAATCTTTGCTGGATTTCTCCAAATCTAAAGCTGCCAATAAGAAGTACCCTGCATGTCCGTAGAGGCCCAAAGGCCACCTTTCATTTGATTTGCAGACCGTGGGGAAAGGACTTCTTTTTCCCATGGGAAATGGCCTCCGTTTGCAGCCACTCCTGCTGGCAGAAAGTGGGGAGCCAAGCTAGAGTGATGCAATCTTTGCTGGATTTTTCCAAACCTAAAGCTGGCAGCAACTAGGACCCTGTAAGTCCTTAGAGCCTGAAAGGCCACCTTGCAGCTGATACCCAGACCCTGGGCCAATGACGTCATTTTCCCCATGGGAAATGGCCTCCATTTGTGGCCTCTCGTCCTGGCCAATAAGGTGGTTCCCACCAAGTAATTTGCAATCTTTGCTAGATTTCACCAAATCTTAAGCTGCCAGTAAGAAGTACTCTGCATGTCCGTAGAGCCCCAAAGGCCACCTTTCATTTGATTTGCAGACCATGGGGAAAGGACTTCTTTTTCCCATGGGAAATGGCCTCCGTTTGCGGCCACTCACCCTGGCAGAAAGTGGGGAGCCAAGCTAGAGTGATGCAATCTTTGCTGGATTTCTCCAAATCTAAAGCTGCCAATAAGAAGTACCCTGCATGTCCTTAGAGCCCCGAAGGTCACGTTCCCTTTGATTTGCAGACCGTGGGGAAAGGACATCTTTTTCCCATGGGAAATGGCCTCCGTTTGCGGCCACTCACACTGGCAGAAAGTGGGGAGCCAAGCTAGAGTGATGCAATCTTTGCTGGATTTTTCCAAACCGAAAGCTGGCAGCAACTAGGACCCTCTAAGTCCTTAGAGCCTGAAAGGCCACCTTGCATCTGATACCCAGACCATGGGCCAATGACTTAATTTTCCCCATGGAAAATGGCCTCCATTTGTGGCCTCTCGTCCTGGCCAATAGGGTGGTGCCCACCAAGGAATTTGCAATCTTTGCTAGATTTCACCAAATCTTAAGCTGCCAGTAAGAAGTAGCCTGCATATCCTTAGACCCCAAAGGCTACCTTTCTTTTGTTTTGCAGACCATGGGGAAAGGACTTCTTTTTCCCATGGGAAATGGCCTCTGTTTCTCAGCCACTCACGCTGGCAGAAAGTGGGGAGCCAAGCTAGAGTGATGCAATCTTTGCTGGATTTCTCCAAATCTAAAGCTGCCAATAAGAAGTACCCTGCATGTCCTTAGAGCCCCAAAGGCCACCTTTCATTTGATTTGCAGACCGTGGGGAAAGGACTTCTTTTTCCCATGGGAAATGGCCTCCGTTTCGCAGCCACTCACGCTGGCAGAAAGTGGGGAGCCAAGCTAGAGTGATGCAATCTTTGCTGGATTTCTCCAAATCTAAAGCTGCCAATAAGAAGTACCCTGCATGTCCTTAGAGCCCCAAAGGTCACCTTTCCTTTGATTTGCAGACCGTGGGGAAAGGACTTCTTTTTCCCATGGGAAATGGCCTCCGTTTGCGGCCACTCACGCTGGCAGAAAGTGGGGAGCCAAGCTAGAGTGATGCAATCTTTGCTGGATTTCTCCAAATCTAAAGCTGCCAATAAGAAGTACCCTGCATGTCCGTAGAGGCCCAAAGGCCACCTTTCATTTGATTTGCAGACCGTGGGAAAAGGCCTTCTTTTTCCCATGGGAAATGACCTCCGTTTGCAGCCACTCACGCTGGCAGAAAGTGGGGGGCCAAGCTAGAGTGATGCAATCTTTGCTGGATTTCTCCAAATCTAAAGCTGCCAATAAGAAGTACCCTGCATGTCCTTAGAGGCCCAAAGGCCACCTTTCATTTGATTTGCAGACCGTGGGGAAAGGACTTCTTTTTCCCATGGGAAATGGCCTCCGTTTCGCAGCCACTCACGCTGGCAGAAAGTGGGGAGCCAAGCTAGAGTGATGCAATCTTTGCTGGATTTTTCCAAACCTAAAGCTGGCAGCAACTAGGGCCCTCTAAGTACTTGGAGCCTGAAAGGCCACCTTGAACATATTACTGAGACCCTGGGTAAAGGACATTTTTCCCATGGAAAATGGCCTTCATTTGTGGCCACTTGGCCTGGCAGGCAGGGCAGTGCCATGCCAGAAATTTATAAACCGTGCTGGATTTCCCTTAATAAAAGCTGCCAGCAACTAGGACCCTGCAAGTCCTTAGAGCCCCAGATGCCACCTTTCATCTGATACCCAGACCCGGGGCCAATGCCTTCATTTTCCCCATGGAAAATGGCCTCCATTTGTGGCCTCTCATCCTGGCCAATAGGGTGGTGCCCACCAAGGAATTTGCAATTTTTGCTGGATTGCTCCAAATCTTAAGCTGCCAGTAAGAAGTAACCTGCATGTCCTTAGACCCCAAAGGCCACCTTTCATTTGTTTTGCAGACCATCGGAAAAGGACTTCTTTTTCCCATGGGAATAGGCCTCTGTTTCTCAGCCACTCACCCTGGCAGAAAGTGGGGAGCCAAGCTAGAGTGATGCAATCTTTGCTGGATTTTTCCAAATCTAAAGCTGCCAATAAGAAGTACCCTGCATGTCCTTAGAGCCCCAAAGGTCACGTTCCCTTTGATTTGCAGACCATGGGGAAAGGACTTCTTTTTCCCATGGGAAATGGCCTCCGTTTGCGGCCACTCACGCTGGCAGAAAGTGGGGAGCCAAGCTAGAGTGATTCAATCTTTGCTGGATTTTTCCAAACCTAAAGCTGGCAGCAACTAGGACCCTCTAAGTACTTAGAGCCTGAAAGGCCACTTTGAACATATTACTGAGACCCTGGGTAAAGGACATTTTTCCCATGGAAAATGGCCTTCATTTGTGGCCACTTGGCCTGGCAGGCAGGGCAGTGCCATGCCAGAAATTTATAAACCGTGCTGGATTTCCCTTAATAAAAGCTGGGAGCAACTCGGACCCTGCAAGTCCTTAGAGCCCCAGTTGCCACCTTTCATCTGATACCCAGACCCGGGGCCAATGCCTTCATTTTCCCCATGGAAAATGGCCTCCATTTGTGGGCTCTCGTCCTGGCCAATAGGGTGGTGCCCAGCAAGAAATTTGCAATTTTTGCTGGATTTCTTCAAATCTAAAGCTGCCAGTAAGAAGTACCCTGCATGTCCGTAGAGGCCCAAAAGCCACCTTTCATTTGATTTGCAGACCGCGTGGAAAGGACTTCTTTTTCCCATGGGAAATGGCCTCCGTTTTGCAGCCACTCACGCTGGCAGAAAGTGGGGAGCCAAGCTAGAGTGATGCAACCTTTGCTGGATTTTTCCAAACCGAAAGCTGGCAGCAACTAGGACCCTCGAAGTCCTTAGAGCCTGAAAGGCCACCTTGCATCTGATACCCAGACCCTGGGCCAATGAGGTAATTTTCCCCATGGAAAATGGCCTCCATTTGTGGCCTCTCGTCCTGGCCAATAGGGTGGTGCCCAGCAAGAAATTTGCAATCTTTGCTAGATTTCTCCAAATCTTAAGCTGCCAGTAAGAAGTACCCTGCATGTGCGTTGACCCCCAAAGGCCACCTTTCATTTGTTTTGCAGACCATGGGGAAAGGACATCTTTTTCCCATGAGAAATGGCCTCCGTTTCGCAGCCACTCACTCTGGCAGAAAGTGGGGAGCCAGGCTAGCGTGATGCAATCTTTGCTGGGTTTCTCCAAATCTAAAGCTGCCAATAAGAAGTACCCTGCATGTCCTTAGAGCCCCAAAGGTCACCTTTCCTTTGATTTGCAGACCGTGGGGAAAGGACTTCTTTTTCCCATGGGAAATGGCCTCCGTTTGCGGCCACTCACGCTGGCAGAAAGTGGGGAGCCAAGCTAGAGTGATGCAATCTTTGCTGGATTTCTCCAAATCTAAAGCTGCCAATAAGAAGTACCCTGCATGTCCTTAGAGGCCCAAAGGCCACCTTTCATTTGATTTGCAGACCGTGGGGAAAGGACTTCTTTTTCCCATGGGAAATGGCCTCCGTTTCGCAGCCACTCACGCTGGCAGAAAGTGGGGAGCCAAGCTAGAGTGATGCAATCTTTGCTGGATTTTTCCAAACCTAAAGCTGGCAGCAACTAGGACCCTCTAAGTACTTGGAGCCTGAAAGGCAACCTTGAACATATTACTGAGACCCTGGGTAAAGGACATTTTTCCCATGGAAAATGGCCTTCATTTGTGGCCTCTTGGCCTGGCAGGCAGGGCAGTGCCATGCCAGAAATTTATAAACCGTGCTGGATTTCCCTTAATAAAACCTGCCAGCAACTAGGACCCTGCAAGTCCTTAGAGCCCCAGATGCCACCTTTCATCTGATACCCAGACCCGGGGCCAATGCCTTCATTTTCCCCATGGAAAATGGCCTCCATTTGTGGCCTCTCGTCCTGGCCAATAGGGTGGTGCCCACCAAGGAATTTGCAATTTTTGCTGGATTGCTCCAAATCTTAAGCTGCCAGTAAGAAGTAACCTGCATGTCCTTAGAGCCCCAAAGGCCACCTTTCATTTGTTTTGCAGACCATCGGAAAAGAACTTCTTTTTCCCATGGGAATAGGCCTCTGTTTCTCAGCCACTCACGCTGGCAGAAAGTGGGGAGCCAAGCTAGAGTGATTCAATCTTTGCTGGATTTTTCCAAACCTAAAGCTGGCAGACTCTCGGACCCTCTAAGTACTTAGAGCCTGAAAGGCCACTTTGAACATATTACTGAGACCCTGGGTAAAGGACATTTTTCCCATGGAAAATGGCCTTCAGTTGTGGCCACTTGGCCTGGCAGGCAGGGCAGTGCCATGCCAGAAATTTATAAACCGTGCTGGATTTCCCTTAATAAAAGCTGGGAGCAACTCGGATCCTGCAAGTCCTTAGAGCCCCGGCTGCCACCTTTCATCTGATACCCAGACCCGGGGCCAATGCCTTCATTTTCCCCATGGAAAATGGCCTCCATTTGTGGGCTCTCGTCCTGGCCAATAGGGTGGTGCCCAGCAAGAAATTTACAAAATGTGCTGGATTTCTTCAAATCTAAAGCTGCCAGTAAGAAGTACCCTGCATGTCCGTAGAGGCCCAAAGGCCACCTTTCATTTGATTTGCAGACCGCGTGGAAAGGACTTCTTTTTCCCATGGGAAATGGCCTCCGTTTGCAGCCACTCACGCTGGCAGAAAGTGGGGAGCCAAGCTAGAGTGATGCAACCTTTGCTGGATTTTTCCAAACGGAAAGCTGGCAGCAACTAGGACCCTCTAAGTCCTTAGAGCCTGAAAGGCCACCTTGCATCTGATACCCAGACCCTGGGCCAATGAGGTCATTTTCCCCATGGAAAATGGCCTCCATTTGTGGCCTCTCGTCCTGGCCAATAGGGTGGTGCCCAGCAAGAAATTTGCAATCTTTGCTAGATTTCTCCAAATCTTAAGCTGCCAGTAAGAAGTACCCTGCATGTCCTTAGACCCCAAAGGCCACCTTTCTTTTGTTTTGCAGACCATGGGGAAAGGACTTCTTTTTCCCATGGGAAATGGCCTCCGTTTCGAAACCACTCACCCTGGCAGAAAGTGGGGAGCCAAGCTAGAGTGATGCAATCTTTGCTGGATTTCTCCAAATCTAAAGCTGCCAATAAGAAGTACCCTGCATGTCCGTAGAGGCCCAAAGGCCACCTTTCATTTGATTTGCAGACCGTGGGGAAAGGACTTCTTTTTCCCATGGGAAATGGCCTCCGTTTACAGCCACTCACGCTGGCAGAAAGTGGGGTGCCAAGCTAGAGTGATGCAATTTTTGCTGGATTTCTCCAAATCTAAAGCTGCCAATAAGAAGTACCCTGCCTGTCTTTGAGGCCCAAAGGCCACCTTTCATTTGATTTGCAGACCGTGGGGAAAGGACTTCTTTTTCCCATGGGAAATGGCCTCCGTTTGCGGCCACTCACCCTGGCAGAAAGTGGGAAGCCAAGCTAGAGTGATGCAACCTTTGCTGGATTTTTCCAAACCTAAAGCTGGCAGCAACTAGGGCCCTCTAAGTACTTGGAGCCTGAAAGGCCACCTTGAACATATTACTGAGACCCTGGGTAAAGGACATTTTTCCCATGGAAAATGGCCTTCATTTGTGGCCACTTGGCCTGGCAGGCAGGGCAGTGCCATGCCAGAAATTTATAAACCGTGCTGGATTTCCCTTAATAAAACCTGGCAGCAACTCGGACCCTGCAAGTCCTTAGAGCCCCAGATTCCACCTTTCATCTGATACCCAGACCCGGGGCCAATGAGGTCATTTTCCCCATGGAAAATGGCCTCCATTTGTGGCCTCTCGTCCTGGCCAATAGGGTGGTGCCCAGCAAGAAATTTACAAAATGTGCTGGATTTCTCCAAATCTAAAGCTGCCAGTAAGAAGTACCCTGCATGTCCTTAGAGCCCCAAAGGCCACCTTTCATTTGATTTGCAGACCGCGTGGAAAGGACTTCTTTTTCCCATGGGAAATGGCCTCCGTTTGCAGCCACTCACGCTGGCAGAAATTGGGGAGCCAAGCTAGAGTGATGCAATCTTTGCTGGATTTTTCCAAACCATAAGCTGGCAGAAACTAGGGCCCTCTAAGTACTTAGAGCCTGAAAGGTCACCTTGAACATATTACTGAGACCCTGGGTAAAGGACATTTTTCCCATGGAAAATGGCCTTCATTTGTTGTTGTGGTTTGTGTTTGGTTTGTTCCGTTCTCCCCTCTCCTAGCTTGGCAAGTTGGTCTGGCTCAAACCCCCAGTTATGTCAGTCACGGTTTTCCCCTCCTTCTTTTCCCTCATTATCCCTTATTTGTCCTTGTATCCCCTCCCCAGGCCTTCTGCCAGTCACCGGCACTCCACCCCAAGTTCCAGAATCTTCCAGCTAGGGTGTCGAGTGATTGGCTGGTAGGCCTGGGCTCCTCCCCTGACCTATCCCCATTGATCCACACCACCCATCAGTCTTCAATGTATGCAAATTTTCGTTCTATGATTGGTTTCTTGTGTACCCACCCCTTCCCTGTAAAACCCGGTCCCCGGAGGGGCTCGGGGCTCCTCCTCCGCTCGCCACCTTTGGGTGGCCACCCTGTACTTCCCCTACCCTGGATTAAACCAAGTTAATTCACCCAGCAGAGGAGGGCCGTCTCTTTTCTTCACTCCTGCGGCGTGGTTGCTTCGATATCGGTGACTGTTTCCTCTCGCCCCACCCACGGTCGGCACATGCCACTGGCTTCGTGCCAGGGGAGTGCCGGTGTAACTGAAGGTGGCTGGACTCTCTAAATCCCTTCAGCCGGGCCCCCCTTAAAAACAGCCACAGCTTCAGTTGCTGGCGCCCACGTGGGGCCCCTCTGCATCGATTGCCTGCTCCTGGTCGGCCGGATTCGGGACCAGTAGAGCCTGGACTTACAATCTTCGCAAGGACCCTACGGATTTTGGACTCCGTCCTTTGGACGCAGCAGCACCCCGAGGTGAGCAGGCCCTCTGAGGCAGCGCTCCCCGGGGACCGGACGGGACCTCGAGCACCCCGAGCCGTCCGGCCGCAGGACCCGCTTTGCCGCGCTTTCCTTTGATCGCCCACCGGACACGTGAGTGTTTCGCCGCTCTCCCTGTCGTCCTCCCCAGTCCCCAGGGTGTTCTGCCGCCCTCCCTTGATTTTACAGGCAGGGGCCGGTGGGTGGTCACCTTTTAGTTTTCGTTTTTCCTTTTGCGTGGCAGATTGGGCTCGAAGTTCATAGTAGTGGACATTTGACTTCGTGGGAAGTCTCTACTAGCTATGGGTGCTAAGCTGTCCACTGCCCAAAAGAGACTTATTATCCAAGTTGAGGGAATCCTTGTTGGGGGGGGAATTGTTTATGAAAAACCCGTTGTTGAAAAATTAATAAAATGGGTCTCTTCTGAGTTCCCGGAGGTTTCGCCTGACCTGATCAAAGATCCGGTCTTTTGGCGGAGGGTCAAAACTCGACTCTCGGAGTTGATCAGGCCAGGCGACGCTTCCCTCATACAATTGGCCAGGCTTGTTGCCCAAATTAGAAAAATATTAAAAGAAGAAGGGAGCTCAGAACAGGCCACAGTTCGAGTTAAACGTTGCCCCAGTTCAGTTTTGCACCCCAGTTCGGTTTCCTCACCCTCTGTCCCGAATACCCCTTCCCGTACGCCCAAACTTAAAACCGGGATTCTGAAGGGGGCACCCCCCCAGACCAGCCAGGCGCAGGGCGTTCCATCATCCCCTGGCCCTCTCCAGAATACCCGGTCCCCCTGCCCCGAGAGTTCTGGCCAAACTCTCGGGGGCTCCTCGACTTGTCCTGCCTCCCCTGCTCCTGTCCCCAAACCCCAGAGTTATGTACCCCAGTTCGTTGAATCCCCAGTTTGCCCCGGGTCGCCTCTGGTTTCACAAGATGGCCGCGGCATGGCCCAAAATGGAGGTGACCGCATGGTCGAGATGGCGGGAAAACCCCCATCCTCATCCCAGAATCCTTTTCTTCCAAGTTCCAACCCCTTCCTGCCTCTCGGCCACTCCCCTTTCCCTGCCCCTTCCCTCCCGACCTCCCCCCAGCTCCACCCTCTATCTGACCCCTCCCATCTCGTTTCCCCTCCTCCCTTTCCCGTGATAGCTCCTCCCATTGTTCCTCCCACAATCCCGCCCCTTTCCCCACCCACCGCTTGCCACTGTGCCCCGCCTCCTGCTCCCGCCTCCGGGGACGGCCCCTCGTCATCGGGCCACCCAGTCTCCCGCCACGCCCCCTCCTCCCCTTCTTCCGGTTCCCACGCCCCTCCCTCCGGTTCCCACGGTTCGGGGTCCGGGGGGGGGGGGGCCGAGGGCCGGGAACCGGAGCCAGCCATGGTACCATCGGCGGCTCCGGTTGTTTACCAGCCAGAAGCGGGTGGGGGAGTGCGTCGCCAATGGGTCCCATTGAGTCATTCACAAATTAAGGAACTGGTCAAAGCCCAAAAGGAGTACGGCCGGGAGAGTGAATACTTCCGGGGAGTGTTGGAAGCAACACTCTCCGAAGCAGAGATCACCCCCTTCGATGTCCGGCGGCTTTTCACTTGCCTGCTGAATCCATCCGAGCGGGTAATGTGGGAAGCCGCCTGGAGGAGGGGGGTGACTGAAGCCCTCCCGAGCCTGTGGAGTCAACCCCAATCGGGAGTTGATTTCACAGGTCGCCCTTTGGCCATCGACCAGCTCCTGGGGACCGGGGACTGGGAAGATGGGCACTCCCAGGCGAGTACCCTTCCCCGGGAGGCTCTTAAAGCGTCGGCAGCTGCCGCAGAAAAAGCCTTTTTGTTGCTGCCGAGGGGTGCGCCCCCAACTGCCTTTTCTAGAATCTTTCAGGGTCCAGACGAGACCTTCCTTGACTTCGTGGAGAAGTTGAGGAAGGCCATTGAACATCAGGTGTCGGACGAAGGAGCTAGAAGCACTATCTTGCGGGAGGTGGCGTCCTCAAATGCCAACCAGGCATGCAGGGATGCCATCCTCAGCCTGCCCCTCCACCCGGCACCGCAGATGGCCGATATGTTGGAAGTGTGCGCGCGCAAGGTCCCGCTTTTGACCACCAGGGACAGCGAAAAGAGGAGGACTCAACCTCCCCGGGTCGCCGCGGCAGAAGAGCCCTCCACCGAGCAGGGTGTTGCAGCAGCTGTTTCGTCGAAGTCCTCCGCACCCTGCCATTTGTGTGGGAGGCTGGACATTGGATGCCGGACTGCCCCCTACGGGCAGAATTTTACAAATTCAAAAGGGAGCAGGGACAGTTGGGGGTCAACCCCCCAAAAAACTGAAATCGGAGCGCAGTGCCCCCCTGCGCTCTGACAAAAATCAGGCGGGCCATTTATCATCATCGTGTAGGGGGAAGGGAGATCAGGGACCGCCGCCAACTAAATGTGACCAATACTTACCGGACTTGACTTCTGTTTTACCAATTCAAACAAGACCTGTGCTAACGACCGCTTCTACTTTTGCACCCTATAGGTTGCGGCTCTCGGAGGCTCTCCACCTGAGGACCTCCGACTTTCAACTCGTTGCTGTCGACCCGGAGTGCCCAGGTAACTGGGGACGGATTCGCTGCAAGTATGTTGTGGTCGGTGACACTAAGCACACACCACCGACGGTGAACATTATCCCGGGCCTCTTACCATCGGACCCGGGGGTGTTCGCCGTCGGCCTGCACTGTGTCCAGCCCCCCATCTTTTTGCCTAAGGGGCAGATTGTAGCTCAGGCAATCCCAGTGCCTGAAATAACCTGGGATTTACATCAAACACCAGGAAACTCCACGCCAACCATCGCTTGGGCCCAGGTTTTGGGGCACGAAAGACCTCGCCTCGACTGTTATATTACAAAAGGGGGGGAAGGCAAACAATTAAAAGGCCTGTTGGACACTGGGGCGGATGTCACGGTCATTCCTTCTCGGGAGTGGCCGTCGCATTGGGAGTTACAAACCGCGCCTGGACACGTCCGTGGTGTTGGGGGTTTACAATTGGCCAGACAATCTAAGAGCATCGTGCAAATCACGGGGCCGGATGGGCAATTGGCTTCTATACGCCCATTCGTTTTGGATTATACGGAGCCCCTGTGGGGGAGAGACCTCTTAGCCCAGTGGGGAGCCCGAATTGACCTTCCGGCGGCTCCCCAGGTTTTTCGGGCGGCGGTCACTGATGAGCGCCCTACCTGGAAGCTCAATTGGAAATCAGATAAGCCAGTCCAGGTAGTGCAGTGGCCGCTTAATAAACAGAAATTGGCGGTGCTCAAGGAGCTCGTTGAGGAGCAACTACTTAAGGGCAATATCGTGGAGACCACGTCGCCGTGGAATTCTCCCATGTTTGTCATCAAAAAGCCCAATAAGGACAAGTGGCGGCTTCTCCACGACCTCCGCCAGATCAACAACGTTATAGAAGATATGGGGCCTCTCCAACCAGGGATGCCCTCCCCAACGATGCTCCCACAAAATTGGGAATTGGCTGTGATTGATATAAAGGATTGCTTTTTTCAAATTCCCCTCCACCCAGACGATGCCCCGCGTTTTGCGTTCACGGTTCCTTCCATCAACCGTGAGTCCCCAAGCAAGCGCTACCATTGGCGGCTTCTCCCGCAAGACATGAAGTGCAGCCCAGTGATCTGCCAATGGTACGTCGCTTCCTTGCTGTCCCCAATACGTGCAGTGGTAAACGATGCCATCATTTACCATTACATGGATGACATCCTGGTGTGTGCCCCGACCGCTGACATACTTGGCCACGCCCTTGACCTGACAGTCGATGCACTGGTTGCTGCAGGGTTCGAGCTCCAGCAGGAAAAAATTCAAAGGGTGCCGCCTTGGAAGTATCTGGGCCTGGAGATTACTAAGAGGACCATTGTTCCTCAGAAATTGGCTATTGTAACTACTATTAAAACCTTGGCGGATGTCCACCAGCTGTGTGGATCTTTGAATTGGGTAAGACCTTGGCTGGGCATACCAACAGAAGACCTGGCCCCCCTTTTCAATTTATTGAAAGGGGGAGAGGAGCTAAGTTCTCCCAGGACCCTTACCCCAGAGGCAAGGGTTGCACTGGAGAAAATCCAGAGACTCATTTTGGCTAGGCAGGCCCACCGTTGTCATCCGGGCCTGCCATTTAAATTCATTATTTGCGGCAAACTACCACACCTCCACGGGGTGATTTTTCAGTGGGACAACACCGTTAAAGGCAGGGACCGAGGCTCGAGTGACCCCCCCTTAATCATAGAGTGGGTGTTCCTCAGCCACCATCGGTCCAAGAGAATGACACAGCCCGCTGAACTGGTGGCAGAGTTGATCCGGAAAGCTAGGCTGAGGATCAGAGAGCTGGCAGGCGTTGATCTTGCGTGCATACACATTCCTCTTAAATTAAATTCGGGCCACCTAAAACAAAAGGTAATTGACAGCCTCCTGCAAACGAATACATCTTTGCAGTTCGCTCTGGACAGCTACCCCGGCCAAATTAGTGTTGATCGGCCGGCCCACAAATTATTCAATCAGGAATTTGTGTTATCTACGAAATCGATCCAGAGTAGAACCCCTCTAAAGGCAATGACCATTTTTACTGACGCGTCCGGAAGATCCCACAAGTCAGTCACGACTTGGAGGAATCCCCAAACTCGGGAGTGGGAGTCCGATGTCACCGAGGTTGAAGGTTCACCTCAAATTGCCAAGT
This sequence comes from Molothrus aeneus, assembly GCF_037042795.1. Taxonomy (NCBI): domain Eukaryota; kingdom Metazoa; phylum Chordata; class Aves; order Passeriformes; family Icteridae; genus Molothrus; species Molothrus aeneus. The sequence goes on along the minus strand of NW_027098865.1, from coordinate 141,999 downwards.
TGGACGCAGTCGTCAGAGCCTTTGAGAGGTTCCCTGGACCTTTCAATTTGGTAACAGATTCGGCTTATGTAGCGGGAGTAGTATCCAGAGCTGAAAATGCTGTGTTGCAGGAGGTGTCAAACCCGACACTGTATAACTTGCTCTCCAAATTAGTTCAATTGGTCTCCCACCGAGAGCAACCCTTTTATGTCATGCACGTCAGATCACACACCGATTTGCCGGGGTTCATAGCGGAGGGCAACCGGTGTGCCGATGCCCTTGCTGCCCCTGTTCAAGCGGCCCCGCTCCCTGATATCTTCAGTCAAGCCAAGATCAGCCACCAGTTGTTCCATCAGAATGCGCCTGGCCTGGTTCGGCAGTTCCATCTGACGCGCGAACAGGCCAAGGCCATTGTGGCTACATGTCCTCACTGCCAGTTCCACCAGCTCCCTTCTGTCCCTCTCGGAGCTAACCCCCGTGGTTTGTCCAGCTGCGAGGTGTGGCAGATGGACGTAACCCATTATCCATCATTCGGCCGCTTTAAGTTTGTACATGTCTCGGTGGATACTTTCTCTAGTGCTGTCTTTGCCTCTGCCCACACAGGTGAGAGGGCTGCGGATTGCAGGAAGCATATGCTTCAGGCATTCGCGGTCCTGGGCATCCCAAAGGTAATCAAAACAGATAACGGCCCAGCTTACAAATCCAAGGAACTGCGGAGCTTCCTGCAGCAATGGGGAATAGAACACAAGACCAGCATCCCCTATTCCCCGACAGGCCAAGCCGTGGTGGAGAGGACCCACCAGAGCCTTAAAAGGGTTTTGGAGCAACAGCATTCGGCAGTGAAGGTGGAGTCCCCTCACATCCGTCTCGCACGGGCGTTGTATACTATCAACTTTCTAAATTGCTCCTTTGAAAATCTCAACCCGCCCATAGTGCGACACTTCGGGAAGCACGAGGAGCTGCGACCTAGGGCCAGGCCCCCGGTCCTCATTAAGGATCCGGAGACCTGGAAAACGGAAGGGCCATTTGATCTCGTGACCTGGGGTAGGGGTTACGCTTGCGTGTCCACTCCCTCAGGTCCGAGATGGATTCCATCAAAGTGGGTCAAGCCCTTCCGCCCTAAGCGGGGTGCAAGACCAGAACCGGTCCCACAGGTAGCAGAGGCGTGTTGGCGGCGGAAAAGGAGGAACTGGTGGGTGAGCCACCATTGACCACGGTCCTGACCCCCCCTCTCTCGAGCCAAACCTTCTTAATTTATATTTCTGTTTCTTTTTAGTTGATCTCCCGCCTGCATGGACCCGATGACCATCATTACCCTCCTGACAGTCCTCCTTATCGAGACTCTACCACCACCTGCGAACCCCTGGGTAGTTCCCCAGCCAAAGGCGAACGTGTGGAGGACCCTCGCTCAAGCCATGGGGCAGGAGCACATCTGCCTGGACCTTGGCTCTGCTGAAGACCCGATGTCGTCCTGCCTAGTGGGGATCCTTCTCCCTCTTTTTGAGTTTCCCTACCCCTTTAATGTTACTTTAGGTTTATTAGACGCCCAGAACGCCTGGAGGGACGGGCTCAAGAAATTGACCCCCCTGCAGTCCGACCCCCCAGAGCTACATCTAGTCGGCTCTGCTAGAGCATCGGCTTGTATCTGGTTTCAGTATTCCCCCCTTTTCGGTTCCTCGAGGTACTCCAACATCGGGCCACCTAGCCCAGAGTACCAAGCAGCACGGTGGTGCAATTTCACCATCCGGTTGCCATTTGCATCTACCTCAGACACCAAACCGCTGGCGCTGCCCCGAGGAACATTTTTCATTTGCGGAGACCGGGCGTGGGCTGGCATCCCCCCTCGTCTGGCCGGAGGCGTCTGTACGTTTGGCAAGCTGACGCTGCTTAACCCCAACGTCACTCAAATTAGGGATTGGAAATATAAGAGATCGCAGTCTAAATTGGCAATATCCAAAAGAGATCTTCGTGATTTCGACCCGGACTGCGACTCCAAAATTGAACATTGGGCCAAACCAAAATCGGTCGCGCTCACTCTCTTTTTGCCGTGGGTGTCGATCGCGAAGTCTCTGGGTGAATTGGGCCGCCTGGAGTGTTGGGTGGCAAAGCAAGCAAATTTTACCTCGGCTGCCTTGACTGACCTCCTCGCAGACGAGGAAACAACTAGGAAGGCGACCTTGCAAAATCGGGCGGCCATCGACTTCCTCCTGCTACTCCACCACCACAGCTGTGAGGAATTCGAGGGCCTGTGCTGTTTAAATCTGTCATCCAAGGCAGAAGATGCGAGGGTCTCCATACGCAAGATGAAAGAGCTCGTCCACGAGGTTAAGAGTGAGACATCGGACTGGCTGGGGAACCTGTTCAAGGGCTGGGGACTGTCAGGATGGGCCGGGTCCATAGTTCGGTCCGTCTTATATTTTGTTTTAGTTATATTCGTAATTGTCATCGCCTGCTCCCTAATGTGGGGATTGGTTAAGAGACTTCTGCTGAATGCCTCAGCGGCCAACATAAACCATCTGGAGCTTTCAGATGTCGAGGAGGACCCTGCCTCGACTTCAGACTCTGAAAGCATGAGCGGTGGAAGCCTGGACTTTAAAACAGCACAAGAGACAACTGCCGCCTGATTATAAGGGACTGTTTGTTTTCTCCCTTCCTTTTCTTTTTAAAACAAAAAAGGGGGAGATGTTGTGGTTTGTGTTTGGTTTGTTCCGTTCTCCCCTCTCCTAGCTTGGCAAGTTGGTCTGGCTCAAACCCCCAGTTATGTCAGTCACGGTTTTCCCCTCCTTCTTTTCCCTCATTATCCCTTATTTGTCCTTGTATCCCCTCCCCAGGCCTTCTGCCAGTCACCGGCACTCCACCCCAAGTTCCAGAATCTTCCAGCTAGGGTGTCGAGTGATTGGCTGGTAGGCCTGGGCTGCTCCCCTGACCTATCCCCATTGATCCACACCACCCATCAGTCTTCAATGTATGCAAATTTTCGTTCTATGATTGGTTTCTTGTGTACCCACCCCTTCCCTGTAAAACCCGGTCCCCGGAGGGGCTCGGGGCTCCTCCTCCGCTCGCCACCTTTGGGTGGCCACCCTGTACTTCCCCTACCCTGGATTAAACCAAGTTAATTCACCCAGCAGAGGAGGGCCGTCTCTTTTCTTCACTCCTGCGGCGTGGTTGCTTCGATATCGGTGACTGTTTCCTCTCGCCCCACCCACGGTCGGCACATGCCACTGGCTTCGTGCCAGGGGAGTGCCGGTGTAACTGAAGGTGGCTGGACTCTCTAAATCCCTTCAGCCGGGCCCCCCATAAAAACAGCCACAGCTTCAATTTGTGGCCACTTGGCCTGGCAGGCAGGGCAGTGCCATGCCAGAAATTTACAAACTGTGCTGGATTTCCCTTAATAAAAGCTGGCAGCAACTCGGACCCTACAAGTCCTTAGAGCCCCAGATGCCACCTTTCATCTGATACCCAGACCCGGGGCCAATGCCTTCATTTTCCCCATGGGAAATGGCCTCCATTTGTGGCCTCTCGTCCTGGCCAATAGGGTGGTGCCCAGCAAGAAATTTACAAAATGTGCTGGATTTCTCCAAATCTAAAGCTGCCAGTAAGAAGTACCCTGCATGTCCTTAGAGCCCCAAAGGCCACCTTTCATTTGTTTTTCAGACCATGGGGAAAGGACTTCTTTTTATCATTGGAAATGGCCTCCGTTTCGCAGCCACTCATGCTGGCAGAAAGTGGGGAGCCAAGCTAGAGTGATGCAATCTTTGCTGGATTTCTCCAAATCTAAAGCTGCCAATAAGAAGTACCCTGCATGTCCTTAGAGCCCCAAAGGCCACCTTTCATTTGATTTGCAGACCGTAGGGAAATTACTTCTTTTTCCCATGGGAAATGGCCTCCGTTTGCAGCCACTCACGCTGGCAGAAAGTGGGGAGCCAAGCTTGAGTGATGCAATCTTTGCTGGATTTTTCCAAACCATAAGCTGGCAGGAACTAGGGCCCTCTAAGTACTTAGAGCCTGAAAGGCCACCTTGAACATATTACTGAGACCCTGGGTAAAGGACATTTTTCCCATGGAAAATGGCCTTCATTTGTGGCCACTTGGCCTGGCAGGCAGGGCAGTGCCATGCCAGAAATTTATAAACCGTGCTGGATTTCCCTTAATAAAACCTGGCAGCAACTCGGACCCTGCAAGTCCTTAGAGCGCCAGATGCCACCATTCATCTGATACCCAGACCCGGGGCCAATGCCTTCATTTTCCCCATGGAAAATGGCCTCCATTTGTGGACTCTCGTCCTGGCCAATAGGGTGGTGCCCAGCAAGAAATTTACATAATGTGCTGGATTTCTCCAAATCTAAATCTCCCAGTAAGAAGTACCGTGCATGTCCTTAGAGCCCCAAAGGCCACCTTTCATTTGATTTGCAGACCGCGTGGAAAGGACTTCTTTTTCCCATGGGAAATGGCCTCCGTTTGCAGCCACTCACGCTGGCAGAAAGTGGGGAGCCAAGCTAGAGTGATGCAACCTTTGCTGGATTTTTCCAAACCGAAAGCTGGCAGCAACTAGGACGCTTTAAGTCCTTAGAGCCTGAAAGGCCACCTTGCATCTGATACCCAGACCCGGGGCCAATGCCTTCATTTTCCCCATGGAAAATGGCCTCCATTTGTGGCCTCTCGTCCTGGCCAATAGGGTGGTGCCCAGCAAGAAATTTACAAAATGTGCTGGATTTCTCCAAATCTAAAGCTGCCAGTCAGAAGTACCGCGCATGTCCTTAGAGCCCCAAAGGCCACCTTTCATTTGTTTTGCAGACCATGGGGAAAGGACTTCTTTTTCCCATGGGAAATAGCCTCCGTTTCGAAACCACTCACCCTGGCAGAAAGTGGGGAGCCAAGCTAGAATGATGCAATCTTTGCTGGATTTCTCCAAATCTAAAGCTGCCAGTAAGAAGTACCCTGCATGTCCGTAGAGGCCCAAAGGCCACCTTTCATTTGATTTGCAGTCCGTGGGGAAAGGACTTCTTTTTCCCATCGGAAATGGCCTCCGTTTACAGCCACTCACGCTGGCAGAAAATGAGGAGCCAAGCTAGAGTGATGCAATCTTTGCTGGATTTCTCCAAATCTAAAGTTGCCAATAAGAAGTACCCTGCATGTCCTTAGAGCCCCAAAGGCCACCTTTCATTTGATTTGCAGACCATGGGGAAAGGACTTCTTTTTCCCATGGGAAATGATCTCCGTTTCGCAGCCACTCACCCTGGCAGAAAGTGGGGAGCCAAGCTAGAGTGATGCAACCTTTGCTGGATTTTTCCAAACCTAAACCTGGCAGCAACTAGGACCCTCTAAGTACTTAGAGCCTGAAAGGCCACCTTGAACATATTACTGAGACCCTGGGTAAAGGACATTTTTCCCATGGAAAATGGCCTTCATTTGTGGCCACTTGGTCAGGAAGGCAGGGCAGTGCCAAGCGAGAAATTTGCAAACTGTGCTGGATTCTTCCAAAACTAAAGCTGGCAGCAGCTCGGACCCTGCAAGTCCTTAGAGCCCCAGATGCCACCTTTCATCTGGTACCCAGACCCTGGGTTAATGCCTTCATTTTCCCCATGGAAAATGGCCTCCATTTGTTGCCTCTCGTCCTGGCCAATAGGGTGGTGACCAGCAATTTGCAATTTGTAATTTTTGTTTGATTTCTCCAAATCTAAAGCTGCCAGTAAGAAGTACCCTGCATGTCTTTTGAGCCCCAAAGGCCACCTTTCATTTGATTTGCGCTCCGTGGGGAAAGGACTTCTTTTTCCCATGGGAAATGGCTTCCGTTTACAGCCACTCACGCTGGCAGAAAGTGGGGAGCCAAGCTAGAGTGATGCAATCTTTGCTGGATTTCTCCAAATCTAAAGCTACCAATAAGAAGTACCCTGCATGTCCTTAGAGGCCCAAAGGCCACCTTTCATTTGATTTGCAGACCGTGGGGAAAGGACTTCTTTTTCCCATGGGAAATGGCCTCCGTTTCGCAGCCACTCCTGCTGGCAGAAAGTGGGGAGCCAAGCTAGAGTGATGCAATCTTTGCTGGATTTTTCCAAACCATACGCTGGCAGCAGCTAGGGCCCTCTAAGTACTTGGAGCCTGAAAGGCCACCTTGAACATATTACTGAGACCCTGGGTAAAGGACATTTTTCCCATGGAAAATGGCCTTCATTTGTGGCCACTTGGCCTGGCAGGCAGGGCAGTGCCATGCCAGAAATTTATAAACCGTGCTGGATTTCCCTTAATAAAAGCTGGCAGCAACTCAGACCCTGCAAGTCCTTAGAGCCCCAGATGCCACCTTTCATCTGATATCCAGACCCGGGGCCAATGCCTTCATTTTCCCCATGGAAAATGGCCTCCATTTGTGGGCTCTCGTCCTGGCCAATAGGGTGGTGCCCAGCAAGAAATTTGCAATCTTTGCTAGATTTCTCCAAATCTTAAGCTGCCAGTAAGAAGTACCCTGCATGGCCTTAGACCCCCAAAGGCCACCTTTCATTTGTTTTGCAGACCATGGGGAAAGGACTTCTTTTTCCCATGGGAAATGGCCTCCGTTTCGCAGCCACTCACTCTGGCAGAAAGTGGGGAGCCAGGCTAGAGTGATGCAATCTTTGCTGGGTTTCTCCAAATCTAAAGCTGCCAATAAGAAGTACCCTGCATGTCCTTAGAGCCCCAAAGGTCACCTTTCCTTTGATTTGCAGACCGTGGGGAAAGGATTTCTTTTTCCCATGGGAAATGGCCTCCGTTTGCGGCCACTCACGCTGGCAGAAAGTGGGGAGCCAAGCTAGAGTGATGCAATCTTTGCTGGATTTCTCAAAATCTAAAGCTGCCAATAAGAAGTACCCTGCATGTCCGTAGAGGCCCAAAGGCCACCTTTCATTTGATTTGCAGACCGTGGGAAAAGGCCTTCTTTTTCCCATGGGAAATGACCTCCGTTTGCAGCCACTCACGCTGGCAGAAAGTGGGGGGCCAAGCTAGAGTGATGCAATCTTTGCTGGATTTCTCCAAATCTAAAGCTGCCAATAAGAAGTACCCTGCATGTCCTTAGAGGCCCAAAGGCCACCTTTCATTTGATTTGCAGACCGTGGGGAAAGGACTTCTTTTTCCCATGGGAAATGGCCTCCGTTTCGCAGCCACTCACGCTGGCAGAAAGTGGGGAGCCAAGCTAGAGTGATGCAATCTTTGCTGGATTTTTCCAAACCTAAAGCTGGCAGCAACTAGGGCCCTCTAAGTACTTGGAGCCTGAAAGGCCACCTTGAACATATTACTGAGACCCTGGGTAAAGGACATTTTTCCCATGGAAAATGGCCTTCATTTGTGGCCACTTGGCCTGGCAGGCAGGGCAGTGCCATGCCAGAAATTTATAAACCGTGCTGGATTTCCCTTAATAAAAGCTGCCAGCAACTAGGACCCTGCAAGTCCTTAGAGCCCCAGATGCCACCTTTCATCTGATACCCAGACCCGGGGCCAATGCCTTCATTTTCCCCATGGAAAATGGCCTCCATTTGTGGCCTCTCATCCTGGCCAATAGGGTGGTGCCCACCAAGGAATTTGCAATTTTTGCTGGATTGCTCCAAATCTTAAGCTGCCAGTAAGAAGTAACCTGCATGTCCTTAGACCCCAAAGGCCACCTTTCATTTGTTTTGCAGACCATCGGAAAAGGACTTCTTTTTCCCATGGGAATAGGCCTCTGTTTCTCAGCCACTCACCCTGGCAGAAAGTGGGGAGCCAAGCTAGAGTGATGCAATCTTTGCTGGATTTCTCCAAATCTAAAGCTGCCAGTAAGAAGTACCCTGCATGTCCTTAGAGCCCCAAAGGCCACCTTTCCTTTGATTTGCAGACCGTGGGGAAAGGACTTCTTTTTCCCATGGGAAATGGCCTCCGTTTACAGCCACTCACGCTGGCAGAAAGTGGGGAGCCAAGCTAGAGTGATGCAATCTTTGCTGGATTTCTCCAAATCTAAAGCTGCCAATAAGAAGTACCCTGCATGTCCGTAGAGGCCCAAAGGCCACCTTTCATTTGATTTGCAGACCGTGGGGAAAGGACTTCTTTTTCCCATGGGAAATGGCCTCCGTTTGCAGCCACTCCTGCTGGCAGAAAGTGGGGAGCCAAGCTAGAGTGATGCAATCTTTGCTGGATTTTTCCAAACCTAAAGCTGGCAGCAACTAGGACCCTGTAAGTCCTTAGAGCCTGAAAGGCCACCTTGCAGCTGATACCCAGACCCTGGGCCAATGACGTCATTTTCCCCATGGGAAATGGCCTCCATTTGTGGCCTCTCGTCCTGGCCAATAAGGTGGTTCCCACCAAGTAATTTGCAATCTTTGCTAGATTTCACCAAATCTTAAGCTGCCAGTAAGAAGTACTCTGCATGTCCGTAGAGCCCCAAAGGCCACCTTTCATTTGATTTGCAGACCATGGGGAAAGGACTTCTTTTTCCCATGGGAAATGGCCTCCGTTTGCGGCCACTCACCCTGGCAGAAAGTGGGGAGCCAAGCTAGAGTGATGCAATCTTTGCTGGATTTCTCCAAATCTAAAGCTGCCAATAAGAAGTACCCTGCATGTCCTTAGAGCCCCGAAGGTCACGTTCCCTTTGATTTGCAGACCGTGGGGAAAGGACATCTTTTTCCCATGGGAAATGGCCTCCGTTTGCGGCCACTCACACTGGCAGAAAGTGGGGAGCCAAGCTAGAGTGATGCAATCTTTGCTGGATTTTTCCAAACCGAAAGCTGGCAGCAACTAGGACCCTCTAAGTCCTTAGAGCCTGAAAGGCCACCTTGCATCTGATACCCAGACCATGGGCCAATGACTTAATTTTCCCCATGGAAAATGGCCTCCATTTGTGGCCTCTCGTCCTGGCCAATAGGGTGGTGCCCACCAAGGAATTTGCAATCTTTGCTAGATTTCACCAAATCTTAAGCTGCCAGTAAGAAGTAGCCTGCATATCCTTAGACCCCAAAGGCTACCTTTCTTTTGTTTTGCAGACCATGGGGAAAGGACTTCTTTTTCCCATGGGAAATGGCCTCTGTTTCTCAGCCACTCACGCTGGCAGAAAGTGGGGAGCCAAGCTAGAGTGATGCAATCTTTGCTGGATTTCTCCAAATCTAAAGCTGCCAATAAGAAGTACCCTGCATGTCCTTAGAGCCCCAAAGGCCACCTTTCATTTGATTTGCAGACCGTGGGGAAAGGACTTCTTTTTCCCATGGGAAATGGCCTCCGTTTCGCAGCCACTCACGCTGGCAGAAAGTGGGGAGCCAAGCTAGAGTGATGCAATCTTTGCTGGATTTCTCCAAATCTAAAGCTGCCAATAAGAAGTACCCTGCATGTCCTTAGAGCCCCAAAGGTCACCTTTCCTTTGATTTGCAGACCGTGGGGAAAGGACTTCTTTTTCCCATGGGAAATGGCCTCCGTTTGCGGCCACTCACGCTGGCAGAAAGTGGGGAGCCAAGCTAGAGTGATGCAATCTTTGCTGGATTTCTCCAAATCTAAAGCTGCCAATAAGAAGTACCCTGCATGTCCGTAGAGGCCCAAAGGCCACCTTTCATTTGATTTGCAGACCGTGGGAAAAGGCCTTCTTTTTCCCATGGGAAATGACCTCCGTTTGCAGCCACTCACGCTGGCAGAAAGTGGGGGGCCAAGCTAGAGTGATGCAATCTTTGCTGGATTTCTCCAAATCTAAAGCTGCCAATAAGAAGTACCCTGCATGTCCTTAGAGGCCCAAAGGCCACCTTTCATTTGATTTGCAGACCGTGGGGAAAGGACTTCTTTTTCCCATGGGAAATGGCCTCCGTTTCGCAGCCACTCACGCTGGCAGAAAGTGGGGAGCCAAGCTAGAGTGATGCAATCTTTGCTGGATTTTTCCAAACCTAAAGCTGGCAGCAACTAGGGCCCTCTAAGTACTTGGAGCCTGAAAGGCCACCTTGAACATATTACTGAGACCCTGGGTAAAGGACATTTTTCCCATGGAAAATGGCCTTCATTTGTGGCCACTTGGCCTGGCAGGCAGGGCAGTGCCATGCCAGAAATTTATAAACCGTGCTGGATTTCCCTTAATAAAAGCTGCCAGCAACTAGGACCCTGCAAGTCCTTAGAGCCCCAGATGCCACCTTTCATCTGATACCCAGACCCGGGGCCAATGCCTTCATTTTCCCCATGGAAAATGGCCTCCATTTGTGGCCTCTCATCCTGGCCAATAGGGTGGTGCCCACCAAGGAATTTGCAATTTTTGCTGGATTGCTCCAAATCTTAAGCTGCCAGTAAGAAGTAACCTGCATGTCCTTAGACCCCAAAGGCCACCTTTCATTTGTTTTGCAGACCATCGGAAAAGGACTTCTTTTTCCCATGGGAATAGGCCTCTGTTTCTCAGCCACTCACCCTGGCAGAAAGTGGGGAGCCAAGCTAGAGTGATGCAATCTTTGCTGGATTTTTCCAAATCTAAAGCTGCCAATAAGAAGTACCCTGCATGTCCTTAGAGCCCCAAAGGTCACGTTCCCTTTGATTTGCAGACCATGGGGAAAGGACTTCTTTTTCCCATGGGAAATGGCCTCCGTTTGCGGCCACTCACGCTGGCAGAAAGTGGGGAGCCAAGCTAGAGTGATTCAATCTTTGCTGGATTTTTCCAAACCTAAAGCTGGCAGCAACTAGGACCCTCTAAGTACTTAGAGCCTGAAAGGCCACTTTGAACATATTACTGAGACCCTGGGTAAAGGACATTTTTCCCATGGAAAATGGCCTTCATTTGTGGCCACTTGGCCTGGCAGGCAGGGCAGTGCCATGCCAGAAATTTATAAACCGTGCTGGATTTCCCTTAATAAAAGCTGGGAGCAACTCGGACCCTGCAAGTCCTTAGAGCCCCAGTTGCCACCTTTCATCTGATACCCAGACCCGGGGCCAATGCCTTCATTTTCCCCATGGAAAATGGCCTCCATTTGTGGGCTCTCGTCCTGGCCAATAGGGTGGTGCCCAGCAAGAAATTTGCAATTTTTGCTGGATTTCTTCAAATCTAAAGCTGCCAGTAAGAAGTACCCTGCATGTCCGTAGACGCCCAAAAGCCACCTTTCATTTGATTTGCAGACCGCGTGGAAAGGACTTCTTTTTCCCATGGGAAATGGCCTCCGTTTTGCAGCCACTCACGCTGGCAGAAAGTGGGGAGCCAAGCTAGAGTGATGCAACCTTTGCTGGATTTTTCCAAACCGAAAGCTGGCAGCAACTAGGACCCTCGAAGTCCTTAGAGCCTGAAAGGCCACCTTGCATCTGATACCCAGACCCTGGGCCAATGAGGTAATTTTCCCCATGGAAAATGGCCTCCATTTGTGGCCTCTCGTCCTGGCCAATAGGGTGGTGCCCAGCAAGAAATTTGCAATCTTTGCTAGATTTCTCCAAATCTTAAGCTGCCAGTAAGAAGTACCCTGCATGTGCGTTGACCCCCAAAGGCCACCTTTCATTTGTTTTGCAGACCATGGGGAAAGGACATCTTTTTCCCATGAGAAATGGCCTCCGTTTCGCAGCCACTCACTCTGGCAGAAAGTGGGGAGCCAGGCTAGCGTGATGCAATCTTTGCTGGGTTTCTCCAAATCTAAAGCTGCCAATAAGAAGTACCCTGCATGTCCTTAGAGCCCCAAAGGTCACCTTTCCTTTGATTTGCAGACCGTGGGGAAAGGACTTCTTTTTCCCATGGGAAATGGCCTCCGTTTGCGGCCACTCACGCTGGCAGAAAGTGGGGAGCCAAGCTAGAGTGATGCAATCTTTGCTGGATTTCTCCAAATCTAAAGCTGCCAATAAGAAGTACCCTGCATGTCCTTAGAGGCCCAAAGGCCACCTTTCATTTGATTTGCAGACCGTGGGGAAAGGACTTCTTTTTCCCATGGGAAATGGCCTCCGTTTCGCAGCCACTCACGCTGGCAGAAAGTGGGGAGCCAAGCTAGAGTGATGCAATCTTTGCTGGATTTTTCCAAACCTAAAGCTGGCAGCAACTAGGACCCTCTAAGTACTTGGAGCCTGAAAGGCAACCTTGAACATATTACTGAGACCCTGGGTAAAGGACATTTTTCCCATGGAAAATGGCCTTCATTTGTGGCCTCTTGGCCTGGCAGGCAGGGCAGTGCCATGCCAGAAATTTATAAACCGTGCTGGATTTCCCTTAATAAAACCTGCCAGCAACTAGGACCCTGCAAGTCCTTAGAGCCCCAGATGCCACCTTTCATCTGATACCCAGACCCGGGGCCAATGCCTTCATTTTCCCCATGGAAAATGGCCTCCATTTGTGGCCTCTCGTCCTGGCCAATAGGGTGGTGCCCACCAAGGAATTTGCAATTTTTGCTGGATTGCTCCAAATCTTAAGCTGCCAGTAAGAAGTAACCTGCATGTCCTTAGAGCCCCAAAGGCCACCTTTCATTTGTTTTGCAGACCATCGGAAAAGAACTTCTTTTTCCCATGGGAATAGGCCTCTGTTTCTCAGCCACTCACGCTGGCAGAAAGTGGGGAGCCAAGCTAGAGTGATTCAATCTTTGCTGGATTTTTCCAAACCTAAAGCTGGCAGACTCTCGGACCCTCTAAGTACTTAGAGCCTGAAAGGCCACTTTGAACATATTACTGAGACCCTGGGTAAAGGACATTTTTCCCATGGAAAATGGCCTTCAGTTGTGGCCACTTGGCCTGGCAGGCAGGGCAGTGCCATGCCAGAAATTTATAAACCGTGCTGGATTTCCCTTAATAAAAGCTGGGAGCAACTCGGATCCTGCAAGTCCTTAGAGCCCCGGCTGCCACCTTTCATCTGATACCCAGACCCGGGGCCAATGCCTTCATTTTCCCCATGGAAAATGGCCTCCATTTGTGGGCTCTCGTCCTGGCCAATAGGGTGGTGCCCAGCAAGAAATTTACAAAATGTGCTGGATTTCTTCAAATCTAAAGCTGCCAGTAAGAAGTACCCTGCATGTCCGTAGAGGCCCAAAGGCCACCTTTCATTTGATTTGCAGACCGCGTGGAAAGGACTTCTTTTTCCCATGGGAAATGGCCTCCGTTTGCAGCCACTCACGCTGGCAGAAAGTGGGGAGCCAAGCTAGAGTGATGCAACCTTTGCTGGATTTTTCCAAACGGAAAGCTGGCAGCAACTAGGACCCTCTAAGTCCTTAGAGCCTGAAAGGCCACCTTGCATCTGATACCCAGACCCTGGGCCAATGAGGTCATTTTCCCCATGGAAAATGGCCTCCATTTGTGGCCTCTCGTCCTGGCCAATAGGGTGGTGCCCAGCAAGAAATTTGCAATCTTTGCTAGATTTCTCCAAATCTTAAGCTGCCAGTAAGAAGTACCCTGCATGTCCTTAGACCCCAAAGGCCACCTTTCTTTTGTTTTGCAGACCATGGGGAAAGGACTTCTTTTTCCCATGGGAAATGGCCTCCGTTTCGAAACCACTCACCCTGGCAGAAAGTGGGGAGCCAAGCTAGAGTGATGCAATCTTTGCTGGATTTCTCCAAATCTAAAGCTGCCAATAAGAAGTACCCTGCATGTCCGTAGAGGCCCAAAGGCCACCTTTCATTTGATTTGCAGACCGTGGGGAAAGGACTTCTTTTTCCCATGGGAAATGGCCTCCGTTTACAGCCACTCACGCTGGCAGAAAGTGGGGTGCCAAGCTAGAGTGATGCAATTTTTGCTGGATTTCTCCAAATCTAAAGCTGCCAATAAGAAGTACCCTGCCTGTCTTTGAGGCCCAAAGGCCACCTTTCATTTGATTTGCAGACCGTGGGGAAAGGACTTCTTTTTCCCATGGGAAATGGCCTCCGTTTGCGGCCACTCACCCTGGCAGAAAGTGGGAAGCCAAGCTAGAGTGATGCAACCTTTGCTGGATTTTTCCAAACCTAAAGCTGGCAGCAACTAGGGCCCTCTAAGTACTTGGAGCCTGAAAGGCCACCTTGAACATATTACTGAGACCCTGGGTAAAGGACATTTTTCCCATGGAAAATGGCCTTCATTTGTGGCCACTTGGCCTGGCAGGCAGGGCAGTGCCATGCCAGAAATTTATAAACCGTGCTGGATTTCCCTTAATAAAACCTGGCAGCAACTCGGACCCTGCAAGTCCTTAGAGCCCCAGATTCCACCTTTCATCTGATACCCAGACCCGGGGCCAATGAGGTCATTTTCCCCATGGAAAATGGCCTCCATTTGTGGCCTCTCGTCCTGGCCAATAGGGTGGTGCCCAGCAAGAAATTTACAAAATGTGCTGGATTTCTCCAAATCTAAAGCTGCCAGTAAGAAGTACCCTGCATGTCCTTAGAGCCCCAAAGGCCACCTTTCATTTGATTTGCAGACCGCGTGGAAAGGACTTCTTTTTCCCATGGGAAATGGCCTCCGTTTGCAGCCACTCACGCTGGCAGAAATTGGGGAGCCAAGCTAGAGTGATGCAATCTTTGCTGGATTTTTCCAAACCATAAGCTGGCAGAAACTAGGGCCCTCTAAGTACTTAGAGCCTGAAAGGTCACCTTGAACATATTACTGAGACCCTGGGTAAAGGACATTTTTCCCATGGAAAATGGCCTTCATTTGTTGTTGTGGTTTGTGTTTGGTTTGTTCCGTTCTCCCCTCTCCTAGCTTGGCAAGTTGGTCTGGCTCAAACCCCCAGTTATGTCAGTCACGGTTTTCCCCTCCTTCTTTTCCCTCATTATCCCTTATTTGTCCTTGTATCCCCTCCCCAGGCCTTCTGCCAGTCACCGGCACTCCACCCCAAGTTCCAGAATCTTCCAGCTAGGGTGTCGAGTGATTGGCTGGTAGGCCTGGGCTCCTCCCCTGACCTATCCCCATTGATCCACACCACCCATCAGTCTTCAATGTATGCAAATTTTCGTTCTATGATTGGTTTCTTGTGTACCCACCCCTTCCCTGTAAAACCCGGTCCCCGGAGGGGCTCGGGGCTCCTCCTCCGCTCGCCACCTTTGGGTGGCCACCCTGTACTTCCCCTACCCTGGATTAAACCAAGTTAATTCACCCAGCAGAGGAGGGCCGTCTCTTTTCTTCACTCCTGCGGCGTGGTTGCTTCGATATCGGTGACTGTTTCCTCTCGCCCCACCCACGGTCGGCACATGCCACTGGCTTCGTGCCAGGGGAGTGCCGGTGTAACTGAAGGTGGCTGGACTCTCTAAATCCCTTCAGCCGGGCCCCCCTTAAAAACAGCCACAGCTTCAGTTGCTGGCGCCCACGTGGGGCCCCTCTGCATCGATTGCCTGCTCCTGGTCGGCCGGATTCGGGACCAGTAGAGCCTGGACTTACAATCTTCGCAAGGACCCTACGGATTTTGGACTCCGTCCTTTGGACGCAGCAGCACCCCGAGGTGAGCAGGCCCTCTGAGGCAGCGCTCCCCGGGGACCGGACGGGACCTCGAGCACCCCGAGCCGTCCGGCCGCAGGACCCGCTTTGCCGCGCTTTCCTTTGATCGCCCACCGGACACGTGAGTGTTTCGCCGCTCTCCCTGTCGTCCTCCCCAGTCCCCAGGGTGTTCTGCCGCCCTCCCTTGATTTTACAGGCAGGGGCCGGTGGGTGGTCACCTTTTAGTTTTCGTTTTTCCTTTTGCGTGGCAGATTGGGCTCGAAGTTCATAGTAGTGGACATTTGACTTCGTGGGAAGTCTCTACTAGCTATGGGTGCTAAGCTGTCCACTGCCCAAAAGAGACTTATTATCCAAGTTGAGGGAATCCTTGTTGGGGGGGGAATTGTTTATGAAAAACCCGTTGTTGAAAAATTAATAAAATGGGTCTCTTCTGAGTTCCCGGAGGTTTCGCCTGACCTGATCAAAGATCCGGTCTTTTGGCGGAGGGTCAAAACTCGACTCTCGGAGTTGATCAGGCCAGGCGACGCTTCCCTCATACAATTGGCCAGGCTTGTTGCCCAAATTAGAAAAATATTAAAAGAAGAAGGGAGCTCAGAACAGGCCACAGTTCGAGTTAAACGTTGCCCCAGTTCAGTTTTGCACCCCAGTTCGGTTTCCTCACCCTCTGTCCCGAATACCCCTTCCCGTACGCCCAAACTTAAAACCGGGATTCTGAAGGGGGCACCCCCCCAGACCAGCCAGGCGCAGGGCGTTCCATCATCCCCTGGCCCTCTCCAGAATACCCGGTCCCCCTGCCCCGAGAGTTCTGGCCAAACTCTCGGGGGCTCCTCGACTTGTCCTGCCTCCCCTGCTCCTGTCCCCAAACCCCAGAGTTATGTACCCCAGTTCGTTGAATCCCCAGTTTGCCCCGGGTCGCCTCTGGTTTCACAAGATGGCCGCGGCATGGCCCAAAATGGAGGTGACCGCATGGTCGAGATGGCGGGAAAACCCCCATCCTCATCCCAGAATCCTTTTCTTCCAAGTTCCAACCCCTTCCTGCCTCTCGGCCACTCCCCTTTCCCTGCCCCTTCCCTCCCGACCTCCCCCCAGCTCCACCCTCTATCTGACCCCTCCCATCTCGTTTCCCCTCCTCCCTTTCCCGTGATAGCTCCTCCCATTGTTCCTCCCACAATCCCGCCCCTTTCCCCACCCACCGCTTGCCACTGTGCCCCGCCTCCTGCTCCCGCCTCCGGGGACGGCCCCTCGTCATCGGGCCACCCAGTCTCCCGCCACGCCCCCTCCTCCCCTTCTTCCGGTTCCCACGCCCCTCCCTCCGGTTCCCACGGTTCGGGGTCCGGGGGGGGGGGGGCCGAGGGCCGGGAACCGGAGCCAGCCATGGTACCATCGGCGGCTCCGGTTGTTTACCAGCCAGAAGCGGGTGGGGGAGTGCGTCGCCAATGGGTCCCATTGAGTCATTCACAAATTAAGGAACTGGTCAAAGCCCAAAAGGAGTACGGCCGGGAGAGTGAATACTTCCGGGGAGTGTTGGAAGCAACACTCTCCGAAGCAGAGATCACCCCCTTCGATGTCCGGCGGCTTTTCACTTGCCTGCTGAATCCATCCGAGCGGGTAATGTGGGAAGCCGCCTGGAGGAGGGGGGTGACTGAAGCCCTCCCGAGCCTGTGGAGTCAACCCCAATCGGGAGTTGATTTCACAGGTCGCCCTTTGGCCATCGACCAGCTCCTGGGGACCGGGGACTGGGAAGATGGGCACTCCCAGGCGAGTACCCTTCCCCGGGAGGCTCTTAAAGCGTCGGCAGCTGCCGCAGAAAAAGCCTTTTTGTTGCTGCCGAGGGGTGCGCCCCCAACTGCCTTTTCTAGAATCTTTCAGGGTCCAGACGAGACCTTCCTTGACTTCGTGGAGAAGTTGAGGAAGGCCATTGAACATCAGGTGTCGGACGAAGGAGCTAGAAGCACTATCTTGCGGGAGGTGGCGTCCTCAAATGCCAACCAGGCATGCAGGGATGCCATCCTCAGCCTGCCCCTCCACCCGGCACCGCAGATGGCCGATATGTTGGAAGTGTGCGCGCGCAAGGTCCCGCTTTTGACCACCAGGGACAGCGAAAAGAGGAGGACTCAACCTCCCCGGGTCGCCGCGGCAGAAGAGCCCTCCACCGAGCAGGGTGTTGCAGCAGCTGTTTCGTCGAAGTCCTCCGCACCCTGCCATTTGTGTGGGAGGCTGGACATTGGATGCCGGACTGCCCCCTACGGGCAGAATTTTACAAATTCAAAAGGGAGCAGGGACAGTTGGGGGTCAACCCCCCAAAAAACTGAAATCGGAGCGCAGTGCCCCCCTGCGCTCTGACAAAAATCAGGCGGGCCATTTATCATCATCGTGTAGGGGGAAGGGAGATCAGGGACCGCCGCCAACTAAATGTGACCAATACTTACCGGACTTGACTTCTGTTTTACCAATTCAAACAAGACCTGTGCTAACGACCGCTTCTACTTTTGCACCCTATAGGTTGCGGCTCTCGGAGGCTCTCCACCTGAGGACCTCCGACTTTCAACTCGTTGCTGTCGACCCGGAGTGCCCAGGTAACTGGGGACGGATTCGCTGCAAGTATGTTGTGGTCGGTGACACTAAGCACACACCACCGACGGTGAACATTATCCCGGGCCTCTTACCATCGGACCCGGGGGTGTTCGCCGTCGGCCTGCACTGTGTCCAGCCCCCCATCTTTTTGCCTAAGGGGCAGATTGTAGCTCAGGCAATCCCAGTGCCTGAAATAACCTGGGATTTACATCAAACACCAGGAAACTCCACGCCAACCATCGCTTGGGCCCAGGTTTTGGGGCACGAAAGACCTCGCCTCGACTGTTATATTACAAAAGGGGGGGAAGGCAAACAATTAAAAGGCCTGTTGGACACTGGGGCGGATGTCACGGTCATTCCTTCTCGGGAGTGGCCGTCGCATTGGGAGTTACAAACCGCGCCTGGACACGTCCGTGGTGTTGGGGGTTTACAATTGGCCAGACAATCTAAGAGCATCGTGCAAATCACGGGGCCGGATGGGCAATTGGCTTCTATACGCCCATTCGTTTTGGATTATACGGAGCCCCTGTGGGGGAGAGACCTCTTAGCCCAGTGGGGAGCCCGAATTGACCTTCCGGCGGCTCCCCAGGTTTTTCGGGCGGCGGTCACTGATGAGCGCCCTACCTGGAAGCTCAATTGGAAATCAGATAAGCCAGTCCAGGTAGTGCAGTGGCCGCTTAATAAACAGAAATTGGCGGTGCTCAAGGAGCTCGTTGAGGAGCAACTACTTAAGGGCAATATCGTGGAGACCACGTCGCCGTGGAATTCTCCCATGTTTGTCATCAAAAAGCCCAATAAGGACAAGTGGCGGCTTCTCCACGACCTCCGCCAGATCAACAACGTTATAGAAGATATGGGGCCTCTCCAACCAGGGATGCCCTCCCCAACGATGCTCCCACAAAATTGGGAATTGGCTGTGATTGATATAAAGGATTGCTTTTTTCAAATTCCCCTCCACCCAGACGATGCCCCGCGTTTTGCGTTCACGGTTCCTTCCATCAACCGTGAGTCCCCAAGCAAGCGCTACCATTGGCGGCTTCTCCCGCAAGACATGAAGTGCAGCCCAGTGATCTGCCAATGGTACGTCGCTTCCTTGCTGTCCCCAATACGTGCAGTGGTAAACGATGCCATCATTTACCATTACATGGATGACATCCTGGTGTGTGCCCCGACCGCTGACATACTTGGCCACGCCCTTGACCTGACAGTCGATGCACTGGTTGCTGCAGGGTTCGAGCTCCAGCAGGAAAAAATTCAAAGGGTGCCGCCTTGGAAGTATCTGGGCCTGGAGATTACTAAGAGGACCATTGTTCCTCAGAAATTGGCTATTGTAACTACTATTAAAACCTTGGCGGATGTCCACCAGCTGTGTGGATCTTTGAATTGGGTAAGACCTTGGCTGGGCATACCAACAGAAGACCTGGCCCCCCTTTTCAATTTATTGAAAGGGGGAGAGGAGCTAAGTTCTCCCAGGACCCTTACCCCAGAGGCAAGGGTTGCACTGGAGAAAATCCAGAGACTCATTTTGGCTAGGCAGGCCCACCGTTGTCATCCGGGCCTGCCATTTAAATTCATTATTTGCGGCAAACTACCACACCTCCACGGGGTGATTTTTCAGTGGGACAACACCGTTAAAGGCAGGGACCGAGGCTCGAGTGACCCCCCCTTAATCATAGAGTGGGTGTTCCTCAGCCACCATCGGTCCAAGAGAATGACACAGCCCGCTGAACTGGTGGCAGAGTTGATCCGGAAAGCTAGGCTGAGGATCAGAGAGCTGGCAGGCGTTGATCTTGCGTGCATACACATTCCTCTTAAATTAAATTCGGGCCACCTAAAACAAAAGGTAATTGACAGCCTCCTGCAAACGAATACATCTTTGCAGTTCGCTCTGGACAGCTACCCCGGCCAAATTAGTGTTGATCGGCCGGCCCACAAATTATTCAATCAGGAATTTGTGTTATCTACGAAATCGATCCAGAGTAGAACCCCTCTAAAGGCAATGACCATTTTTACTGACGCGTCCGGAAGATCCCACAAGTCAGTCACGACTTGGAGGAATCCCCAAACTCGGGAGTGGGAGTCCGATGTCACCGAGGTTGAAGGTTCACCTCAAATTGCCAAGTTGGACGCAGTCGTCAGAGCCTTTGAGAGGTTCCCTGGACCTTTCAATTTGGTAACAGATTCGGCTTATGTAGCGGGAGTAGTATCCAGAGCTGAAAATGCTGTGTTGCAGGAGGTGTCAAACCCGACACTGTATAACTTGCTCTCCAAATTAGTTCAATTGGTCTCCCACCGAGAGCAACCCTTTTATGTCATGCACGTCAGATCACACACCGATTTGCCGGGGTTCATAGCGGAGGGCAACCGGTGTGCCGATGCCCTTGCTGCCCCTGTTCAAGCGGCCCCGCTCCCTGATATCTTCAGTCAAGCCAAGATCAGCCACCAGTTGTTCCATCAGAATGCGCCTGGCCTGGTTCGGCAGTTCCATCTGACGCGCGAACAGGCCAAGGCCATTGTGGCTACATGTCCTCACTGCCAGTTCCACCAGCTCCCTTCTGTCCCTCTCGGAGCTAACCCCCGTGGTTTGTCCAGCTGCGAGGTGTGGCAGATGGACGTAACCCATTATCCATCATTCGGCCGCTTTAAGTTTGTACATGTCTCGGTGGATACTTTCTCTAGTGCTGTCTTTGCCTCTGCCCACACAGGTGAGAGGGCTGCGGATTGCAGGAAGCATATGCTTCAGGCATTCGCGGTCCTGGGCATCCCAAAGGTAATCAAAACAGATAACGGCCCAGCTTACAAATCCAAGGAACTGCGGAGCTTCCTGCAGCAATGGGGAATAGAACACAAGACCAGCATCCCCTATTCCCCGACAGGCCAAGCCGTGGTGGAGAGGACCCACCAGAGCCTTAAAAGGGTTTTGGAGCAACAGCATTCGGCAGTGAAGGTGGAGTCCCCTCACATCCGTCTCGCACGGGCGTTGTATACTATCAACTTTCTAAATTGCTCCTTTGAAAATCTCAACCCGCCCATAGTGCGACACTTCGGGAAGCACGAGGAGCTGCGACCTAGGGCCAGGCCCCCGGTCCTCATTAAGGATCCGGAGACCTGGAAAACGGAAGGGCCATTTGATCTCGTGACCTGGGGTAGGGGTTACGCTTGCGTGTCCACTCCCTCAGGTCCGAGATGGATTCCATCAAAGTGGGTCAAGCCCTTCCGCCCTAAGCGGGGTGCAAGACCAGAACCGGTCCCACAGGTAGCAGAGGCGTGTTGGCGGCGGAAAAGGAGGAACTGGTGGGTGAGCCACCATTGACCACGGTCCTGACCCCCCCTCTCTCGAGCCAAACCTTCTTAATTTATATTTCTGTTTCTTTTTAGTTGATCTCCCGCCTGCATGGACCCGATGACCATCATTACCCTCCTGACAGTCCTCCTTATCGAGACTCTACCACCACCTGCGAACCCCTGGGTAGTTCCCCAGCCAAAGGCGAACGTGTGGAGGACCCTCGCTCAAGCCATGGGGCAGGAGCACATCTGCCTGGACCTTGGCTCTGCTGAAGACCCGATGTCGTCCTGCCTAGTGGGGATCCTTCTCCCTCTTTTTGAGTTTCCCTACCCCTTTAATGTTACTTTAGGTTTATTAGACGCCCAGAACGCCTGGAGGGACGGGCTCAAGAAATTGACCCCCCTGCAGTCCGACCCCCCAGAGCTACATCTAGTCGGCTCTGCTAGAGCATCGGCTTGTATCTGGTTTCAGTATTCCCCCCTTTTCGGTTCCTCGAGGTACTCCAACATCGGGCCACCTAGCCCAGAGTACCAAGCAGCACGGTGGTGCAATTTCACCATCCGGTTGCCATTTGCATCTACCTCAGACACCAAACCGCTGGCGCTGCCCCGAGGAACATTTTTCATTTGCGGAGACCGGGCGTGGGCTGGCATCCCCCCTCGTCTGGCCGGAGGCGTCTGTACGTTTGGCAAGCTGACGCTGCTTAACCCCAACGTCACTCAAATTAGGGATTGGAAATATAAGAGATCGCAGTCTAAATTGGCAATATCCAAAAGAGATCTTCGTGATTTCGACCCGGACTGCGACTCCAAAATTGAACATTGGGCCAAACCAAAATCGGTCGCGCTCACTCTCTTTTTGCCGTGGGTGTCGATCGCGAAGTCTCTGGGTGAATTGGGCCGCCTGGAGTGTTGGGTGGCAAAGCAAGCAAATTTTACCTCGGCTGCCTTGACTGACCTCCTCGCAGACGAGGAAACAACTAGGAAGGCGACCTTGCAAAATCGGGCGGCCATCGACTTCCTCCTGCTACTCCACCACCACAGCTGTGAGGAATTCGAGGGCCTGTGCTGTTTAAATCTGTCATCCAAGGCAGAAGATGCGAGGGTCTCCATACGCAAGATGAAAGAGCTCGTCCACGAGGTTAAGAGTGAGACATCGGACTGGCTGGGGAACCTGTTCAAGGGCTGGGGACTGTCAGGATGGGCCGGGTCCATAGTTCGGTCCGTCTTATATTTTGTTTTAGTTATATTCGTAATTGTCATCGCCTGCTCCCTAATGTGGGGATTGGTTAAGAGACTTCTGCTGAATGCCTCAGCGGCCAACATAAACCATCTGGAGCTTTCAGATGTCGAGGAGGACCCTGCCTCGACTTCAGACTCTGAAAGCATGAGCGGTGGAAGCCTGGACTTTAAAACAGCACAAGAGACAACTGCCGCCTGATTATAAGGGACTGTTTGTTTTCTCCCTTCCTTTTCTTTTTAAAACAAAAAAGGGGGAGATGTTGTGGTTTGTGTTTGGTTTGTTCCGTTCTCCCCTCTCCTAGCTTGGCAAGTTGGTCTGGCTCAAACCCCCAGTTATGTCAGTCACGGTTTTCCCCTCCTTCTTTTCCCTCATTATCCCTTATTTGTCCTTGTATCCCCTCCCCAGGCCTTCTGCCAGTCACCGGCACTCCACCCCAAGTTCCAGAATCTTCCAGCTAGGGTGTCGAGTGATTGGCTGGTAGGCCTGGGCTGCTCCCCTGACCTATCCCCATTGATCCACACCACCCATCAGTCTTCAATGTATGCAAATTTTCGTTCTATGATTGGTTTCTTGTGTACCCACCCCTTCCCTGTAAAACCCGGTCCCCGGAGGGGCTCGGGGCTCCTCCTCCGCTCGCCACCTTTGGGTGGCCACCCTGTACTTCCCCTACCCTGGATTAAACCAAGTTAATTCACCCAGCAGAGGAGGGCCGTCTCTTTTCTTCACTCCTGCGGCGTGGTTGCTTCGATATCGGTGACTGTTTCCTCTCGCCCCACCCACGGTCGGCACATGCCACTGGCTTCGTGCCAGGGGAGTGCCGGTGTAACTGAAGGTGGCTGGACTCTCTAAATCCCTTCAGCCGGGCCCCCCATAAAAACAGCCACAGCTTCAATTTGTGGCCACTTGGCCTGGCAGGCAGGGCAGTGCCATGCCAGAAATTTACAAACTGTGCTGGATTTCCCTTAATAAAAGCTGGCAGCAACTCGGACCCTACAAGTCCTTAGAGCCCCAGATGCCACCTTTCATCTGATACCCAGACCCGGGGCCAATGCCTTCATTTTCCCCATGGGAAATGGCCTCCATTTGTGGCCTCTCGTCCTGGCCAATAGGGTGGTGCCCAGCAAGAAATTTACAAAATGTGCTGGATTTCTCCAAATCTAAAGCTGCCAGTAAGAAGTACCCTGCATGTCCTTAGAGCCCCAAAGGCCACCTTTCATTTGATTTGCAGACCGCGGGGAAAGGACTTCTTTTTCCCATGGGAAATGACCTCCGTTTGCAGCCACTCACGCTGGCAGAAAGTGGGGAGCCAAGCTAGAGTGATGCAACCTTTGCTGGATTTTTCCAAACCGAAAGCTGGCAGCAACTAGGACCCTGTAAGTCCTTAGAGCCTGAAAGGCCACCTTGCATCTGATACCCAGACCCGGGGCCAATGCGTTCATTTTCCCTATGGAAAATGGCCTCCATTTGTGGCCTCTCGTCCTGGCCAATAGGGTGGTGCCCAGCAAGAAATTTACAAAATCTGCTGGATTTCTCCAAATCTAAAGCTGCCAGTAAGAAGTACCCTGCATGTCCTTAGAGCCCCAAAGGTCACCTTTCATTTGTTTTGCAGACCATGGGGAAAGGACTTCTTTTTCCCATGGGAAATAGCCTCCGTTTCGCAGCCACTCACCCTGGCAGAAAGTGGGGAGCCAAGCTAGAGTGATGCAATCTTTGCTGGGTTTCTCCAAATATAACGCTGCCAATAAGAAGTACCCTGCATGTCCTTAGAGCCCCGAAGGTCACCTTTCCTTTGATTTGCAGTCCGTGGGGAAAGGACTTCTTTTTCCCATAGGAAATGGCCTCCGTTTGCGGCCACTCACCCTGGCAGAAAGTGGGAAGCCAAGCTAGAGTGATGCAATCTTTGCTGGATTTCTCCAAATCTAAAGCTGCCAATAAGAAGTACCCTGCATGTCCGTAGAGGCCCAAAGATCACGTTACCTTTGATTTGCAGACCGTGGGGAAAGGACATCTTTTTCCCATGGGAAATGGCCTCCGTTTGCGGCCACTCACACTGGCAGAAAGTGGGGAGCCAAGCTAGAGTGATGCAATCTTTGCTGGATTTTTCCAAACCGAAAGCTGGCAGCAACTAGGACCCTGTAAGTCCTTAGAGCCTGAAAGGCCACCTTGCATCTGATACCCAGACCCTGGGCCAATGAGGTCATTTTCCCCATGGGAAATGGCCTCCATTTGTGGCCTCTCGTCCTGGCCAATAGGGTGGTGCCCACCAAGGAATTTGCAATCTTTGCTAGATTTCACCAAATCTTAAGCTGCCAGTAAGAAGTAGTCTACATATCCTTAGACCCCAAAGGCCACCTTTCATTTGTTTTGCAGACCGTGGGGAAAGGACTTCTTTTTCCCATGGGAAATGGCCTCCGTTTGGAAACCACTCACCCTGGCAGAAAGTGGGGAGCCAAGCTAGAGTGAGGCAATCTTTGCTGGATTTCTCCATATCTAAAGCTGCCAATAAGAAGTACCCTGCATGTCCGTAGAGGCCCAAAGGCCACCTTTCATTTGATTTGCAGACCGTGGGGAAAGGACTTCTTTTTCCCATGGGAAATGGCCTCCGTTTGCAGCCACTCACGCTGGCAGAAAGTGGGGTGCAAAGCTAGAGTGATGCAATCTTTGCTGGATTTCTCCAAATCTAAAGCTGCCAATAAGAAGTACCCTGCATGTCCTTAGAGGCCCAAAGGCCACCTTTCATTTGATATGCAGACCGTGGGGAAAGGACTTCTTTTTCCCATGGGAAATGGCCTCCGTTTCGCAGCCACTCACGCTGGCAGAAAGTGGGGAGCCAAGCTAGAGTGATGCAATCTTTGCTGGATTTTTCCAAACCATAAGCTGGCAGCAACTAGGGCCCTCTAAGTACTTGGAGCCTGAAAGGCCACCTTGAACATATTACTGAAACCCTGGGTAAAGGACATTTTTCCCATGGAAAATGGCCTTCATTTGTGGCCACTTGGCCTGGCAGGCAGGGCAGTGGCATGCCAGAAATTTATAAACCGTGCTGGATTTCCCTTAATAAAAGCTGGCAGCAACTCGGACCCTGCAAGTCCTTAGAGCCCCAGATGCCACCTTTCATCTGATACACAGACCGGGGGCCAATGCCTTCATTTTCCCCATGGAAAATTGCCTCCATTTGTGGCCTCTCGTCCTGGCCAATAGGGTGGTGCCCAGCAAGAAATTTACAAAATGTGCTGGATGTCTCCAAATCTAAAGCTGCCAATAAGAAGTACCCTGCATGTCCTTAGAGAACCAAAGGTCACCTTTCCTTTGATTTGCAGACCGTGGGGAAATGACTTCTTTTTCCCATGGGAAATGGCCTCCGTTTGCGGCCACACACCCTGGCAGAAAGTCGGCAGCCAAGCTAGAGTGATGCAATCTTTGCTGGATTTTTCCAAACCTAAAGCTGGCAGCAACTAGGACCCTGTAAGTCCTTAGAGCCTGAAAGGCCACCTTGCATCTGATACCCAGACCATGGGCCAATGACTTAATTTTCCCCATGGAAAATGGCCTCCGTTTGTGGCCTCTCGTCCTGGCCAATAGGGTGGTGCCCACCAAGGAATGTGCAATCTTTGCTAGATTTCTCCAAATCTTAAGCTGCCAGTAAGAAGTACTCTGCATATCCTTAGACCCCAAAGGCCACCTTTCTTTTGATTTGCAGACCATGGGGAAAGGACTTCTTTTTCCCATGGGAAATGGCCTCCGTTTCGAAACCCCTCACCCTGGCAGAAAGTGGGGAGCCAAGCTAGAGTGATGCAATCTTTGCTGGATTTCTCCATATCTAAAGCTGCCAATGAGAAGTACCCTGCATGTCCGTAGAGTCCCAAAGGCCACCTTTCATTTGATTTGCAGACCGTGGGGAAAGGACTTCTTTTTCCCATGGGAAATGGCCTCCGTTTCGCAGCCACTCACCCTGGCAGAAAGTGGGGAGCCAAGCTAGAGTGATGCAACCTTTGCTGGATTTTTCCAAACGGAAAGCTGGCAGCAACTAGGACCCTCGAAGCCCTTAGAGCCTGAAATGCCACCTTGCATCTGATACCCAGACCCTGGGCCAATGCCTTCATTTTCCCCATGGGAAATGGCCTCCATTTGTGGCCTCTCGTCCTGGCCAATAGGGTGGTGCCCAGCAAGAAATTTGCAATCTTTGCTAGATTTCTCCAAATCTTAAGCTGCCAGTAAGAAGTACCCTGCATGTCCTTAGAGCCCCAAAGGCCGCCTTTCATTTGATTTGCAGACCATGGGGAAAGGACTTCTTTTTCCCATGGGAAATGGCCTCCGTTTCGCAGCCACTCACGCTGGCAGAAAGTGGGGAGCCAAGCTAGAGTGATGCAATCTTTGCTGGGTTTCTCCAAATCTAAAGCTGCCAATAAGAAGTACCCTGCATGTCCTTAGAGGCCCAAAGGTCACCTTTCCTTTGATTTGCAGACTGTGGGGAAAGGACTTCTTTTTCCCATGGGAAATGGCCTCCGTTTGCGGCCACTCACCCTGGCAGAAAGTGCGGAGCCAAGCTAGAGTGATGCAATCTTTGCTGGATTTGTCCAAAACATAAGCTGGCAGAAACTAGGGCCCTCTAAGTACTTAGAGCCTGAAAGGCCACCTTGAACATATTACTGAGACCCTGGGTAAAGGACATTTTTCCCATGGAAAATGGCCTTCATTTGTGGCCACTTGGCCTGGCAGGCAGGGCAGTGCCATGCCAGAAATTTATAAACTGTGCTGGATTTCCCTTAATAAAAGCTGGCAGCAACTCGGACCCTGCAAGTCCTTAGAGTGCCAGATGTCACCTTTCATCTGATACCCAGCCTCTGGGCCAATGCCTTCATTTTCCCCATGGAAAATGGCCTCCATTTGTGGCCTCTCGTCCTGGCCAATAGGGTGGTGCCCAGCAAGAAATTTACAAATGTGCTGGATTTATCCAAATCTAAATCTGCCAGTAAGAAGTACCGTGCATGTCCTTAGAGCCCCAAAGGCCACCTTTCATTTGATTTCCAGACCACGGGGAAAGGACTTCTTTTTCCCATGGGAAATGGCCTCCGTTTGCAGCCACTCACGCTGGCAGAAAGTGGGGAGCCAAGCTAGAGTGATGCAACCTTTGCTGGATTTTTCCAAACCGAAAGCTGGCAGCAACTAGGACCCTCGAAGTCCTTAGAGCCTGAAAGGCCACCTTGCATCTGATACCCAGACCCGGGGCCAATGAGGTCATTTTCCCCATGGGAAATGGCCTCCATTTGTGGCCTCTCGTCCTGGCCAATAGGGTGGTGCCCAGCAAGAAATTTACAAAATGTGCTGGATTTCTCCAAATCTAAATCTGCCGGTAAGAAGTACCGTGCATGTCCTTAGAGCCCCAAAGGCCACCTTTCATTTGATTTCCAGACCGCGTGGAAAGGACTTCTTTTTCCCATGGGAAATGGCCTCCATTTGCAGCCACTCACCCTGGCAGAAAGTGGGGAGCCAAGCTAGAGTGATGAAATCTTTGCTGGATTTCTCCAAATCTAAAGCTGCCAGTAAGAAGTAGCCTGTATGTCCTTAGAGCCCAGAAGGCCACCTTTCATTTGTTTTTCAGACCATGGGGAAAGGACTTCTTTTTCCCATGGGAAATGGCCTCCGTTTGCAGCCACTCACGCTGGCAGAAAGTGGGGAGCCAAGCTGGAGTGATGCAATCTTTGCTGGATTTCTCCAAATCTAAAGCTGCCAGTAAGAAGTACCCTGCATGTCCTTAGAGCCCCAAAGGCCACCTTTCCTTTGATTTGCAGACCGTGGGGAAAGGACTTCTTTTTCCCATGGGAAATGGCCTCTGTTTGCGGCCACTCACCCTGGCAGAAAGTGGGGAGCCAAGCTAGAGTGATGCAATCTTTGCTGGATTTTTCCAAACCATAAGCTGGCAGCAACTAGGGCCCTCTTAGTACTTAGAGCCTGAAAGGCCACCTTGAACATATTACTGAGACCCTGGGTAAAGGACATTTTTCCCATGGAAAATGGCCTTCATTTGTGGCCACTTGGCCTGGCAGGCAGGGCAGTGCCATGCCAGAAATTTATAAACAGTGCTGGATTTCCCTTAATAAAAGCTGGCAGCAACTCGGACCCTGCAAGTCCTTAGAGCCCCAGATGCCACCTTGCATCTGATACCCAGACCCGGGGCCAATGCCTTCATTTTCCCCATGGAAAATGGCCTCCATTTGTGGCCTCTCGTCCTGGCCAATAGGGTGGTGCCCAGCAAGTAATTTACAAAATGTGCTGGATTTCTCCAAATCTAAAGCTGCCAGTAAGAAGTACCGTGCATGTCCTTAGAGCCCCAAAGGCCACCTTTCATTTGATTTCCAGATCGCGGGGAAAGGACTTCTTTTTCCCATGGGAAATGGCCTGTGTTTGCAGCCACTCACGCTGGCAGAAAGTCGGGAGCCAAGCTAGAGTGATGCAACCTTTGCTGGATTTTTCCAAACCGAAAGCTGGCAGCAACTAGGACCCTCGAAGACCTTAGAGCCTGAAAGGCCACCTTGCATCTGATACCCAGACCCTGGGCCAATGCCTTCATTTTCCCCATGGGAAATGGCCTCCATTTGTGGCCTCTCGTCCTGGCCAATAGGGTGGTGCCCAGCAAGAAATTTGCAATCTTTGCTAGATTTCTCCAAATCTAAAGCTGCCAATAGGAAGTACCCTGCATGTCCTTAGAGCCCCAAAGGTCACCTTTCCTTTGATTTGCAGACCGTGGGGAAAGGACTTCTTTTTCCCATGGGAAATGGCCTCTGTTTGCGGCCACTCACCCTGGCAGAAAGTGGGGAGCCAAGCTAGAGTGATGCAACCTTTGCTGGATTTGTACAAACCGAAAGCTGGCAGCAACTAGGACCCTCGAAGTCCTTAGAGCCTGAAAGGCCACCTTGCATCTGATACCCAGACCCGGGGCCAATGCCTTCATTTTCCCCATGGGAAATGGCCTCCATTTGTGGCCTCTCGTCCTGGCCAATAGGGTGGTGCCCAGCAAGAAATTTGCAATCTTTGCTAGATTTCTCCAAATATTAAGCTGCCAGTAAGAAGTACCCTGCATGTCCTTAGAGCCCCAAAGGCCACCTTTCATTTGTTTTGCAGACCATCGGAAAAGGACTTCTTTTTCCCATGGGAAATGGCCTCCGTTTCTCAGCCACTCACCCTGGCAGAAAGTGGGGAGCCAAGCTAGACTGATGCAATCTTTGCTGGGTTTCTCCAAATCTCAAGCTGCCAATAAGAAGTACCCTGCATGTCCTTAGAGGCCCAAAGGCCACCTTTCCTTTGATTTGCAGACTGTGGGGAAAGGACTTGTTTTTCCCATGGGAAATGGCCTCCGTTTGCGGCCACTCACCCTGGCAGAAAGTGGGGAGCCAATCTAGAGTGATGCAATCTTTGCTGGATTTTTCCAAAACATAAGCTGGCAGAAACTAGGGCCCTCTAAGTACTTAGAGCCTGAAAGGCCCCCTTGAACATATTACTGAAACCCTGGGTAAAGGACATTTTTCCCATGGAAAATGGCCTTCATTTGTGGCCACTTGGCCTGGCAGGCAGGGCAGTGCCATGCCAGAAATTTATAAACTGTGCTGGATTTCCCTTAATAAAAGCTGGCAGCAACTCGGACCCTGCAAGTCCTTAGAGTGCCAGATGTCACCTTTCATCTGATACCCAGACCCGGGGCCAATGCCTTCATTTTCCCCATGGAAAATGGCCTCCATTTGTGGCCTCTCGTCCTGGCCAATTGGGTGGTACCCAGCAAGAAATTTACAAATGTGCTGGATTTCTCCAAATCTAAATCTGCCAGTAAGAAGTACCGTGCATGTCCTTAGAGCCCCAAAGGCCACCTTTCATTTGATTTGCAGACCACGGGGAAAGGACTTCTTTTTCCCATGGGAAATGGCCTCCGTTTGCAGCCAGTCACGCTGGCAGAAAGTGGGGAGCCAAGCTAGAGTGATGCAACCTTTGCTGGATTTTTCCAAACCGAAAGCTGGCAGCAACTAGGACCCTCTAAGTCCTTAGAGCCTGAAAGGCCACCTTGCATCTGATACCCAGACCCGGGGCCAATGCCTTCATTTTCCCCATGGAAAATGGCCTCCATTTGTGGCCTCTCGTCCTGGCCAATAGGGTGGTGCCCAGCAAGAAATTTACAAAATGTGCTGGATTTCTCCAAATCTAAAGCTGCCAGTAAGAAGTACCGTGCATGTCCTTAGAGCCCCAAAGGCCACCTTTCATTTGATTTCCAGACCGCGTGGAAAGGACTTCTTTTTCCCATGGGAAATGGCCTCCGTTTGCAGCCACTCACGCTGGCAGAAAGTGGGGAGCCAAGCTAGAGTGATGCAATCTTTGCTGGATTTTTCCAAACCATACGCTGGCAGAAACTAGGGCCCTCTAAATACTTAGAGCCGGAAAGGCCACCTTGAACATATTACTGAGACCCTGGGTAAAGGACATTTTTCCCATGGAAAATGGCCTTCATTTGTGGCCACTTGGCCTGGCAGGCAGGTCAGTGCCATGCCA
Source organism: Molothrus aeneus (assembly GCF_037042795.1). Classification (NCBI taxonomy): domain Eukaryota; kingdom Metazoa; phylum Chordata; class Aves; order Passeriformes; family Icteridae; genus Molothrus; species Molothrus aeneus. Next base: position 111,074 of record NW_027098865.1, on the reverse strand, counting down.
GAAATTTATAAACTGTGCTGGATTTCCCTTAATAAAAGCTGGCAGCAACTCGGACCCTGAAAGTCCTTAAAGCGCCAGATGCCAGCTTTCATCTGATACCCAGACCCGGGGCCAATGCCTTCATTTTCCCCATGGAACATGGCCTCCATTTGTGGCCTCTTGTCCTGGCCACTAGGGTGGTGCCCAGCAAGAAATTTACAAATGTGCTGGATTTCTCCAAATCTAAAGCTGCCAGTAAGAAGTACCCTGCATGTCCTTAGAGCCCCAAAGGCCACCTTTCATTTGATTTGCAGACCGCGTGGAAAGGACTTCTTTTTCCCATGGGAAATGGCCTCCGTTTGCAGCCACTCACGCTGGCAGAAAGTGGGGAGCCAAGCTAGAGTGATGCAACCTTTGCTGGATTTTTCCAAACCTAAAGCTGGCAGCAACTAGGACCCTCGAAGTCCTTAGAGCCTGAAAGGCCACCTTGCATCTGATACCCAGACCCGGGGCCAATGCCTTCATTTTCCCCATGGAAAATGGCCTCCATTTGTGGCCTCTCGTCCTGGCCAATAGGGTGGTTCCCAGCAAGAAATTTACAAAATGTGCTGGATTTCTCCAAATCTAAAGCTGCCAGTAAAAAGTACCGTGCATGTCCTTAGAGCCCCAAAGGCCACCTTTCATTTGTTTTGCAGACCATGGGGAAAGGACTTCTTTTTCCCATGGGAAATAGCCTCCGTTTCGCAGCCACTCGCCCTGGCAGAAAGTGGGGAGCCAAGCTAGAGTGATGAAATCTTTGCTGGATTTCTCCAAATCTAAAGCTGCCAGTAAGAAGTACCCTGCATGTCCTTAGAGCCCCAAAGGTCACCTTTCCTTTGATTTGCAGACTGTGGGGAAAGGACTTCTTTTTCCCATGGGAAATGGCCTCTGTTTGCGGCCACTCACCCTGGCAGAAAGTGGGGAGCCAAGCTAGAGTGATGCAATCTTTGCTGGATTTTTCCAAACCATAAGCTGGCAGCAACTAGGGCCCTCTTCGTACTTAGAGCCTGAAAGGCAACCTTGAACATATTACTGAGACCCTGGGTAAAGGACATTTTTCCCATGGAAAATGGCCTTCATTTGTGGCCACTTGGCCTGGCAGGCAGGGCAGTGCCATGCCAGAAATTTATAAACAGTGCTGGATTTCCCTTAATAAAAGCTGGCAGCAACTCGGACCCTGCAAGTCCTTAGAGCCCCAGATGCCACCTTTCATCTGATACCCAGATCCGGGGCCAATGCCTTCATTTTCCCCATGGAAAATGGCCTCCATTTGTGGCCTCCCGTCCTGGCCAATTGGGTGGTGCCCAGCAAGAAATTTACAAAATGTGCTGGATGTCTCCAAATCTAAAGCTGCCAGTAAGAAGTACCGTGCATGTCCTTAGAGCCCCAAAGGCCACCTTTCATTTGATTTCCAGATCGCGGGGAAAGGACTTCTTTTTCCCATGGGAAATGGCCTCTGTTTGCAGCCACTCACGCTAGCAGAAAGTGGGGAGCCAATCTAGAGTGATGCAACCTTTGCTGGATTTTTCCAAACCGAAAGCTGGCAGCAACTAGGACCCTCGAAGTCCTTAGAGCCTGAAAGGCCACCTTGCATCTGATACCCAGACCCGGGGCCAATGCCTTCATTTTCCCCATGGGAAATGGCCTCCATTTGTGGCCTCTCGTCCTGGCCAATAGGGTGGTGCCCAGCAAGAAATTTGCAATCTTTGCTAGATTTCTCCAAATCTTAAGCTGCCAGTAAGAAGTACCCTGCATGTCCTTAGAGCCCCAAAGGCCACCTTTCATTTGTTTTGCAGACCATGGGGAAAGGACTTCTTTTTCCCATGGGAAATGGCCTCCGTTTGCGGCCACACACACTGGCAGAAAGTGGGGAGCCAAGCTAGAATGATGCAATCTTTGCTGGATTTTTCCAAACCTAAAGCTGGCAGCAACTAGGACCCTGTAAGTCCTTACTGCCTGAAAGGCAACCTTGAACATATTACTGAGACCCTGGGTAAAGGACATTTTTCCCATGGAAAATGGCCTTCATTTTTGGCCACTTGGCCAGGCAGGCAGGGCAGTGCCAAGCGAGAAATTTGCACACTGTGCTGGATTCTTCCAAAACTAAAGCTGGCAGCAACTCGGACCTTGCAAGTCCTTAGAGCCCCAGATGCCACCTTTCATCTGATACCCAGCCCCTTGGCCAATGCCTTCATTTTCCCCATGGAAAATGGGGTCAGTTTGGGGCCACTCGCCCTGGCCATCTGCTTCGTTCCCTGTCTGAAATTTGCAAACTTGGCTGCTTTTCTCCAAAACTAAAGCTTCTGTCAACGAGGAGCCTGCAGCTCCTTCGAGCCCTAAACATCACCTCTCTGCTGATACACAGATGATGGGGAAATTACTTCTTTTTACCATAGAAATAGTATCCCGGTGCAGCCACTCACGCTGGCAGAAAGTGGGGAGCCAAGCTAGAGTGATTCAATCTTTGCTGGATTTTTCCAAACCATAAGCTGGCAGCAACTAGGACCCTCTAAGTACTTAGAGCCTGAAAGGCCACCTTGAACATATTACTGAAACCCTGGGTAAAGGACATTTTTCCCATGGAAAATGGCCTTCATTTGTGGCCACTTGGCCTGGCAGGCAGGGCAGTGCCATGCCAGAAATTTACAAACTGTGCTGGATTTCCTTAATAAAAGCTGGCAGCAACTCGGACCCTGCACGTCCTTAGAGCCCGAGATTCCACCTTACATCTGATACCCAGCCTCTGGGCCAATGCCTTCATTTTCCCCATGGAAAATGGCCTCCATTTGTGGCCTCTCGTCCTGGCCAATAGGGTGGTGCCCAGCAAGAAATTTGCAATCTTTGCTAGATTTCTCCAAATCTTAAGCTGCCAGTAAGAAGTACCCTGCATGTCCTTAGAGCACCAAAGGCCACCTTCCATTTGTTTTGCAGACCATGGGGAAAGGACTTCTTTTTCCCATGGGAAATGGCCTCCGTTTCGCAGCCACTCACCCTGGCAGAAAGTGGGGAGCCAAGCTAGAATGATGCAATCTTTGCTGGGTTTCTCCAAATCTAAAGCTGCCAATAAGAAGTACCCTGCATGTCCTTAGAGCCCCGAAGGTCACCTTTCCTTTGATTTGCAGACCGTGGGGAAAGGACTTCTTTTTCCCATGGGAAATGGCCTCCGTTTGCGGCCACTCACCCTGGCAGAAAGTGGGGAGCCAAGCTAGAGTGATGCAATCTTTGCTGGATTTTTCCAAACCGAAAGCTGGCAGCAACTAGGACCCTGTAAGTCCTTAGAGCCTGAAAGGCCACCTTGCATCTGATACCCAGACCCTGGGCCAATGAGGTCATTTTCCCCATGGGAAATGGCCTCCATTTGTGGCCTCTCGTCCTGGCCAATAGGGTGGTGCCCACCAAGGTATTTGCAATCTTTGCTAGATTTCACCAAATCTTAAGCTGCCAGTAAGAAGTACTCTGCATGTCCGTAGAGCACCAAAGGCCACCTTTCATTTGATTTGCAGACCGTGGGGAAAGGACTTCTTTTTCCCATGGGAAATGGCCAACGTTTCGCAGCCACTCACCCTGGCAGAAAGTGGGGAGCCAAGCTAGAGTGATGCAATCTTTGCTGGGTTTCTCCAAATCTAAAGCTGCCAATAGGAAGTACCCTGCATGTCCTTAGAGCCCCAAAGGTCACCTTTCATTTGATTTGCAGACCGTGGGGAAAGGACTTCTTTTTCCCATGGGAAATGGCCTCCGTTTGCGGCCACTCACCCTGGCAGAAAGTGGGGAGCCAATCTAGAGTGATGCAATCTTTGCTGGATTTTTCCAAACAGAAAGCTGGCAGCAACTAGGACCCTGTAAGTCCTTAGAGCCTGAAAGGCCACCTTGCATCTGATACCCAGACCCTGGGCCAATGAGGTCATTTTCCCCATGGGAAATGGCCTCCATTTGTGGCCTCTCGTCCTGGCCAATAGGGTGGTGCCCACCAAGGAATTTGCAATCTTTGCTAGATTTCACCAAATCTTAAGCTGCCAGTAAGAAGTACTCTGCATGTCCGTAGAGCACCAAAGGCCACCTTTCATTTGATTTGCAGACCGTGGGGAAAGGACTTCTTTTTCCCATGGGAAATGGCCAACGTTTCGCAGCCACTCACCCTGGCAGAAAGTGGGGAGCCAAGCTAGAGTGATGCAATCTTTGCTGGGTTTCTCCAAATCTAAAGCTGCCAATAGGAAGTACCCTGCATGTCCTTAGAGCCCCAAAGGTCACCTTTCATTTGATTTGCAGACCGTGGGGAAAGGACTTCTTTTTCCCATGGGAAATGGCCTCCGTTTGCGGCCACTCACCCTGGCAGAAAGTGGGGAGCCAAGCTAGAGTGATGCAATCTTTGCTGGATTTTTCCAAACCTAAAGCTGGCAGCAACTAGGGCCCTCTAAGTACTTAGGGCATGAAAGGCAACCTTGAACATATTACTGAGAACCTGGGTAAAGGACATTTTTCCCATGGAAAATGGCCTTCATTTGTGGCCACTTGGCCAGGCAGGCAGGGCAGTGCCAAGCGAGAAATTTGCACACTGTGCTGGATTCTTCCAAAACTAAAGCTGGCAGCAACTCGGACCCTGCAAGTCCTTAGAGCCTCAGATGCCACCTTTCATCTGATACCCAGCCCCTGGGCCAATGCCTTCATTTTCCCCATGGAAAATGGGGTCAGTTTGGGGCCACTCGCCCTGGCCATCTGCTTCGTTCCCTGTCTGAAATTTGCAAACTTGGCTGCTTTTCTCCAAAACTAAAGCTTCTGTCAACGAGGAGCCTGCAGCTCCTTCGAGCCCTAAACATCACCTCTCTACTGATACCCAGATGATGGGGAAATTACTTCTTTTTACCATAGAAATAGTATCCCTGTGCAGCCACTCACGCTGGCAGAAAGTGGGGAGCCAATCTAGAGTGATGCAATCTTTGCTGGATTTTTCCAAACCATAAGCTGGCAGCAACTAGGACCCTCTAAGTACTTAGAGCCTGAAAGGCCACCTTGAACATGTTACTGAGACTCTGGGTAAAGGACATTTTTCCCATGGAAAATGGCCTTCATTTGTGGCCACTTGGCCAGGCAGGCAGGGCAGTGCCATGCCAGAAATTTACAAACTGTGCTGGATTTCCCTTAATAAAAGCTGGCAGCAACTCGGACCCTGCAAGTCCTTAGAGCCCGAGATTCCACCTTTCATCTGATACCCAGACCCTGGGCAATGCCTTCATTTTCCCCATGGAAAATGGCCTCCATTTGTGGCCTCTCGTCCTGGCCAATAGGGTGGTGCCCAGCAAGAAATTTACAAAATATGCTGGATTTCTCCAAATCTAAAGCTGCCAGTAGGAAGTACCATGCATGTCCTTAGAGCCCCAAAGGCCACCTTTCATTTGATTTGCAGACCATGGGGAAAGGACTTCTTTTTCCCATGGGAAATGGCCTCCGTTTCGCAGCCACTCACGCTGGCAGAAAGTGGGGAGCCAAGCTAGAATGATGCAATCTTTGCTGGGTTTCTCCAAATCTAAAGCTGCCAATAAGAAGTACCCTGCATGTCCTTAGAGCCCCAAAGGTCACCTTTCCTTTGATTTGCAGACCGTGGGGAAAGGACTTCTTTTTCCCATGGGAAATGGCCTCCGTTTGCGGCCACTCACCCTGGCAGAAAGTGGGAAGCCAAGCTAGAGTGATGCAATTTTGCTGGATTTTTCCAAACCTAAAGCTGGCAGCAACTAGGACCCTCTAAGTCCTTAGAGCCTGAAAGGCCACCTTGCATCTGATACCCAGACCCTGGGCCAATGAGGTCATTTTCCCCATGGGAAATGGCCTCCATTTGTGGCCTCTCGTCCTGGCCAATAGGGTGGTGCCCACCAAGGAATTTGCAATCTTTACTAGATTTCTCCAAATCTTAAGCTGCCAGTAAGAAGTACCCTGCATGTCCTTAGAGCCCCAAAGGCCACCTTTCATTTGTTTTGCAGACCATGGGGAAAGGACTTCTTTTTCCCATGGGAAATGGCCTCCGTTTGCGGCCACACACACTGGCAGAAAGTGGGGAGCCAAGCTAGAATGATGCAATCTTTGCTGGATTTTTCCAAACCTAAAGCTGGCAGCAACTAGGACCCTGTAAGTCCTTACTGCCTGAAAGGCAACCTTGAACATATTACTGAGACCCTGGGTAAAGGACATTTTTCCCATGGAAAATGGCCTTCATTTGTGGCCACTTGGCCTGGCAGGCAGGGCAGTGCCATGCCAGAAATTTATAAACAGTGCTGGATTTCCCTTAATAAAAGCTGGCAGCAACTCGGACCCTGCAAGTCCTTAGAGCCCCAGATGCCACCTTTCATCTGATACCCAGATCCGGGGCCAATGCCTTCATTTTCCCCATGGAAAATGGCCTCCATTTGTGGCCTCTCGTCCTGGCCAATTGGGTGGTGCCCAGCAAGAAATTTACAAAATGTGCTGGATGTCTCCAAATCTAAAGCTGCCAGTAAGAAGTACCGTGCATGTCCTTAGAGCCCCAAAGGCCACCTTTCATTTGATTTCCAGATCGCGGGGAAAGGACTTCTTTTTCCCATGGGAAATGGCCTCTGTTTGCAGCCACTCACGCTAGCAGAAAGTGGGGAGCCAATCTAGAGTGATGCAACCTTTGCTGGATTTTTCCAAACCGAAAGCTGGCAGCAACTAGGACCCTCGAAGTCCTTAGAGCCTGAAAGGCCACCTTGCATCTGATACCCAGACCCGGGGCCAATGCCTTCATTTTCCCCATGGGAAATTGCCTCCATTTGTGGCCTCTCGTCCTGGCCAATAGGGTGGTGCCCAGCAAGAAATTTGCAATCTTTGCTAGATTTCTCCAAATCTTAAGCTGCCAGTAAGAAGTACCCTGCATGTCCTTAGAGCCCCAAAGGCCACCTTTCATTTGTTTTGCAGACCATGGGGAAAGGACTTCTTTTTCCCATGGGAAATGGCCTCCGTTTGCGGCCACACACACTGGCAGAAAGTGGGGAGCCAAGCTAGAATGATGCAATCTTTGCTGGATTTTTCCAAACCTAAAGCTGGCAGCAACTAGGACCCTGTAAGTCCTTACTGCCTGAAAGGCAACCTTGAACATATTACTGAGACCCTGGGTAAAGGACATTTTTCCCATGGAAAATGGCCTTCATTTTTGGCCACTTGGCCAGGCAGGCAGGGCAGTGCCAAGCGAGAAATTTGCACACTGTGCTGGATTCTTCCAAAACTAAAGCTGGCAGCAACTCGGACCTTGCAAGTCCTTAGAGCCCCAGATGCCACCTTTCATCTGATACCCAGCCCCTTGGCCAATGCCTTCATTTTCCCCATGGAAAATGGGGTCAGTTTGGGGCCACTCGCCCTGGCCATCTGCTTCGTTCCCTGTCTGAAATTTGCAAACTTGGCTGCTTTTCTCCAAAACTAAAGCTTCTGTCAACGAGGAGCCTGCAGCTCCTTCGAGCCCTAAACATCACCTCTCTGCTGATACACAGATGATGGGGAAATTACTTCTTTTTACCATAGAAATAGTATCCCGGTGCAGCCACTCACGCTGGCAGAAAGTGGGGAGCCAAGCTAGAGTGATTCAATCTTTGCTGGATTTTTCCAAACCATAAGCTGGCAGCAACTAGGACCCTCTAAGTACTTAGAGCCTGAAAGGCCACCTTGAACATATTACTGAAACCCTGGGTAAAGGACATTTTTCCCATGGAAAATGGCCTTCATTTGTGGCCACTTGGCCTGGCAGGCAGGGCAGTGCCATGCCAGAAATTTACAAACTGTGCTGGATTTCCTTAATAAAAGCTGGCAGCAACTCGGACCCTGCACGTCCTTAGAGCCCGAGATTCCACCTTACATCTGATACCCAGCCTCTGGGCCAATGCCTTCATTTTCCCCATGGAAAATGGCCTCCATTTGTGGCCTCTCGTCCTGGCCAATAGGGTGGTGCCCAGCAAGAAATTTGCAATCTTTGCTAGATTTCTCCAAATCTTAAGCTGCCAGTAAGAAGTACCCTGCATGTCCTTAGAGCACCAAAGGCCACCTTCCATTTGTTTTGCAGACCATGGGGAAAGGACTTCTTTTTCCCATGGGAAATGGCCTCCGTTTCGCAGCCACTCACCCTGGCAGAAAGTGGGGAGCCAAGCTAGAATGATGCAATCTTTGCTGGGTTTCTCCAAATCTAAAGCTGCCAATAAGAAGTACCCTGCATGTCCTTAGAGCCCCGAAGGTCACCTTTCCTTTGATTTGCAGACCGTGGGGAAAGGACTTCTTTTTCCCATGGGAAATGGCCTCCGTTTGCGGCCACTCACCCTGGCAGAAAGTGGGGAGCCAAGCTAGAGTGATGCAATCTTTGCTGGATTTTTCCAAACCGAAAGCTGGCAGCAACTAGGACCCTGTAAGTCCTTAGAGCCTGAAAGGCCACCTTGCATCTGATACCCAGACCCTGGGCCAATGAGGTCATTTTCCCCATGGGAAATGGCCTCCATTTGTGGCCTCTCGTCCTGGCCAATAGGGTGGTGCCCACCAAGGTATTTGCAATCTTTGCTAGATTTCACCAAATCTTAAGCTGCCAGTAAGAAGTACTCTGCATGTCCGTAGAGCACCAAAGGCCACCTTTCATTTGATTTGCAGACCGTGGGGAAAGGACTTCTTTTTCCCATGGGAAATGGCCAACGTTTCGCAGCCACTCACCCTGGCAGAAAGTGGGGAGCCAAGCTAGAGTGATGCAATCTTTGCTGGGTTTCTCCAAATCTAAAGCTGCCAATAGGAAGTACCCTGCATGTCCTTAGAGCCCCAAAGGTCACCTTTCATTTGATTTGCAGACCGTGGGGAAAGGACTTCTTTTTCCCATGGGAAATGGCCTCCGTTTGCGGCCACTCACCCTGGCAGAAAGTGGGGAGCCAATCTAGAGTGATGCAATCTTTGCTGGATTTTTCCAAACAGAAAGCTGGCAGCAACTAGGACCCTGTAAGTCCTTAGAGCCTGAAAGGCCACCTTGCATCTGATACCCAGACCCTGGGCCAATGAGGTCATTTTCCCCATGGGAAATGGCCTCCATTTGTGGCCTCTCGTCCTGGCCAATAGGGTGGTGCCCACCAAGGAATTTGCAATCTTTGCTAGATTTCACCAAATCTTAAGCTGCCAGTAAGAAGTACTCTGCATGTCCGTAGAGCACCAAAGGCCACCTTTCATTTGATTTGCAGACCGTGGGGAAAGGACTTCTTTTTCCCATGGGAAATGGCCAACGTTTCGCAGCCACTCACCCTGGCAGAAAGTGGGGAGCCAAGCTAGAGTGATGCAATCTTTGCTGGGTTTCTCCAAATCTAAAGCTGCCAATAGGAAGTACCCTGCATGTCCTTAGAGCCCCAAAGGTCACCTTTCATTTGATTTGCAGACCGTGGGGAAAGGACTTCTTTTTCCCATGGGAAATGGCCTCCGTTTGCGGCCACTCACCCTGGCAGAAAGTGGGGAGCCAAGCTAGAGTGATGCAATCTTTGCTGGATTTTTCCAAACCTAAAGCTGGCAGCAACTAGGGCCCTCTAAGTACTTAGGGCATGAAAGGCAACCTTGAACATATTACTGAGAACCTGGGTAAAGGACATTTTTCCCATGGAAAATGGCCTTCATTTGTGGCCACTTGGCCAGGCAGGCAGGGCAGTGCCAAGCGAGAAATTTGCACACTGTGCTGGATTCTTCCAAAACTAAAGCTGGCAGCAACTCGGACCCTGCAAGTCCTTAGAGCCTCAGATGCCACCTTTCATCTGATACCCAGCCCCTGGGCCAATGCCTTCATTTTCCCCATGGAAAATGGGGTCAGTTTGGGGCCACTCGCCCTGGCCATCTGCTTCGTTCCCTGTCTGAAATTTGCAAACTTGGCTGCTTTTCTCCAAAACTAAAGCTTCTGTCAACGAGGAGCCTGCAGCTCCTTCGAGCCCTAAACATCACCTCTCTACTGATACCCAGATGATGGGGAAATTACTTCTTTTTACCATAGAAATAGTATCCCTGTGCAGCCACTCACGCTGGCAGAAAGTGGGGAGCCAATCTAGAGTGATGCAATCTTTGCTGGATTTTTCCAAACCATAAGCTGGCAGCAACTAGGACCCTCTAAGTACTTAGAGCCTGAAAGGCCACCTTGAACATGTTACTGAGACTCTGGGTAAAGGACATTTTTCCCATGGAAAATGGCCTTCATTTGTGGCCACTTGGCCAGGCAGGCAGGGCAGTGCCATGCCAGAAATTTACAAACTGTGCTGGATTTCCCTTAATAAAAGCTGGCAGCAACTCGGACCCTGCAAGTCCTTAGAGCCCGAGATTCCACCTTTCATCTGATACCCAGACCCTGGGCCAATGCCTTCATTTTCCCCATGGAAAATGGCCTCCATTTGTGGCCTCTCGTCCTGGCCAATAGGGTGGTGCCCAGCAAGAAATTTACAAAATGTGCTGGATTTCTCCAAATCTAAAGCTGCCAGTAAGAAGTACCCTGCATGTCCTTAGAGCCCCAAAGGCCACCTTTCATTTGATTTGCAGACAGCGGGGAAAGGACTTCTTTTTCCCATGGGAAATGGCCTCCGTTTCGCAGCCACTCACGCTGGCAGAAAGTGGGGAGCCAAGCTAGAGTGATGCAATCTTTGCTGGATTTTTCCAAACCGAAAGCTGGCAGACTCTCGGACCCTCTAAGTCCTTAGAGCCTGAAAGGCCTTCTTGCATCTGATACCCAGACCCTGGGCCAATGACGTCATTTTCCCCATGGGAAATGGCCTCCATTTGTGGCCTCTCGTCCTGGCCAATAGGGTGGTGCCCACCAAGGAATTTGCAATCTTTGCTAGATTTCTCCAAATCTTAAGCTGCCAGTAAGAAGTACCCTGCATGTCCGTAGAGCCCCAAAGGCCACCTTTCATTTGTTTTGCCGACCGTGGGGAAAGGACTTCTTTTTCCCATGGGAAATGGCCTCCGTTTCGCAGCCACTCACCCTGGCAGAAAGTGAGGAGCCAAGCTAGAGTGATGCAATCTTTGCTGGGTTTCTCCAAATCTAAAGCTGCCTGTAAGAAGTACCCTGCATGTCCTTAGAGCCCCAAAGGTCACCTTTCCTTTGATTTGCAGACCGTGGGGAAAGGACTTCTTTTTCCCATGGGAAATGGCCTCCTTTTGCGGCCACTCACCCTGGCAGAAAGTGGGGAGCCAAGCTAGAGTGATGCAATCTTTGCTGAATTTTTCCAAACCGAAAGCTGGCAGCAACTAGGACCCTCTAAATCCTTAGAGCCTGAAAGGCCACCTTGCATCTGATACCCAGACCATGGGCCAATGACTTAATTTTCCCCATGGAAAATGGCCTCCATTTGTTGCCTCTCGTCCTGGCCAATAGGGTGGTGCCCACCAAGGAATTTGCAATCTTTGCTAGATTTCTCCAAATCTAAAGCTGCCAATAAGAAGTACCCTGCATGTCCTTAGAGCCCCAAAGGCTACCTTTCATTTGATTTGCAGACCATGGGGAAAGGACTTCTTTTTCCCATGGGAAATGGCCTCTGTTTCGCAGCCACTCACCCTGGCAGAAATTGGGGAGCCAAGCTAGAGTGATGCAATCTTTGCTGGATTTCTCCAAATCTAAAGCTGCCAATAAGAAGTACCCTGCATGTCCTTAGAGCCCCAAAGGCCACCTTTCATTTGATATGCAGACCGTGGGGAAAGGACTTCTTTTTCCCATGGGAAATGGCCAACGTTTCGCAGCCACTCACCCTGGCAGAAAGTGGGGAGCCAAGCTAGAGTGATGCAATCTTTGCTGGGTTTCTCCAAATCTAAAGCTGCCAATAGGAAGTACCCTGCATGTCCTTAGAGCCCCAAAGGTCACCTTTCATTTGATTTGCAGACCGTGGGGAAAGGACTTCTTTTTCCCATGGGAAATGGCCTCCGTTTGCGGCCACTCACCCTGGCAGAAAGTGGGGAGCCAAGCTAGAGTGATGCAATCTTTGCTGGATTTTTCCAAACCTAAAGCTGGCAGCAACTAGGGCCCTCTAAGTACTTAGGGCATGAAAGGCAACCTTGAACATATTACTGAGAACCTGGGTAAAGGACATTTTTCCCATGGAAAATGGCCTTCATTTGTGGCCACTTGGCCAGGCAGGCAGGGCAGTGCCAAGCGAGAAATTTGCACACTGTGCTGGATTCTTCCAAAACTAAAGCTGGCAGCAACTCGGACCCTGCAAGTCCTTAGAGCCTCAGATGCCACCTTTCATCTGATACCCAGCCCCTGGGCCAATGCCTTCATTTTCCCCATGGAAAATGGGGTCAGTTTGGGGCCACTCGCCCTGGCCATCTGCTTCGTTCCCTGTCTGAAATTTGCAAACTTGGCTGCTTTTCTCCAAAACTAAAGCTTCTGTCAACGAGGAGCCTGCAGCTCCTTCGAGCCCTAAACATCACCTCTCTACTGATACCCAGATGATGGGGAAATTACTTCTTTTTACCATAGAAATAGTATCCCTGTGCAGCCACTCACGCTGGCAGAAAGTGGGGCGCCAATCTAGAGTGATGCAATCTTTGCTGGATTTTTCCAAACCATAAGCTGGCAGCAACTAGGACCCTCTAAGTACTTAGAGCCTGAAAGGCCACCTTGAACATGTTACTGAGACTCTGGGTAAAGGACATTTTTCCCATGGAAAATGGCCTTCATTTGTGGCCACTTGGCCAGGCAGGCAGGGCAGTGCCATGCCAGAAATTTACAAACTGTGCTGGATTTCCCTTAATAAAAGCTGGCAGCAACTCGGACCCTGCAAGTCCTTAGAGCCCGAGATTCCACCTTTCATCTGATACCCAGACCCTGGGCCAATGCCTTCATTTTCCCCATGGAAAATGGCCTCCATTTGTGGCCTCTCGTCCTGGCCAATAGGGTGGTGCCCAGCAAGAAATTTACAAAATGTGCTGGATTTCTCCAAATCTAAAGCTGCCAGTAAGAAGTACCCTGCATGTCCTTAGAGCCCCAAAGGCCACCTTTCATTTGATTTGCAGACAGCGGGGAAAGGACTTCTTTTTCCCATGGGAAATGGCCTCCGTTTCGCAGCCACTCACGCTGGCAGAAAGTGGGGAGCCAAGCTAGAGTGATGCAATCTTTGCTGGATTTTTCCAAACCGAAAGCTGGCAGACTCTCGGACCCTCTAAGTCCTTAGAGCCTGAAAGGCCTTCTTGCATCTGATACCCAGACCCTGGGCCAATGACGTCATTTTCCCCATGGGAAATGGCCTCCATTTGTGGCCTCTCGTCCTGGCCAATAGGGTGGTGCCCACCAAGGAATTTGCAATCTTTGCTAGATTTCTCCAAATCTTAAGCTGCCAGTAAGAAGTACCCTGCATGTCCGTAGAGCCCCAAAGGCCACCTTTCATTTGTTTTGCAGACCGTGGGGAAAGGACTTCTTTTTCCCATGGGAAATGGCCTCCGTTTCGCAGCCACTCACCCTGGCAGAAAGTGAGGAGCCAAGCTAGAGTGATGCAATCTTTGCTGGGTTTCTCCAAATCTAAAGCTGCCTGTAAGAAGTACCCTGCATGTCCTTAGAGCCCCAAAGGTCACCTTTCCTTTGATTTGCAGACCGTGGGGAAAGGACTTCTTTTTCCCATGGGAAATGGCCTCCTTTTGCGGCCACTCACCCTGGCAGAAAGTGGGGAGCCAAGCTAGAGTGATGCAATCTTTGCTGAATTTTTCCAAACCGAAAGCTGGCAGCAACTAGGACCCTCTAAATCCTTAGAGCCTGAAAGGCCACCTTGCATCTGATACCCAGACCATGGGCCAATGACTTAATTTTCCCCATGGAAAATGGCCTCCATTTGTTGCCTCTCGTCCTGGCCAATAGGGTGGTGCCCACCAAGGAATTTGCAATCTTTGCTAGATTTCTCCAAATCTAAAGCTGCCAATAAGAAGTACTCTGCATGTCCTTAGAGCCCCAAAGGCTACCTTTCATTTGATTTGCAGACCATGGGGAAAGGACTTCTTTTTCCCATGGGAAATGGCCTCTGTTTCGCAGCCACTCACCCTGGCAGAAATTGGGGAGCCAAGCTAGAGTGATGCAATCTTTGCTGGATTTCTCCAAATCTAAAGCTGCCAATAAGAAGTACCCTGCATGTCCTTAGAGCCCCAAAGGCCACCTTTCATTTGATATGCAGACCGTGGGGAAAGGACTTCTTTTTCCCATGGGAAATGGCCTCCGTTTCGCAGCCACTCACCCTGGCAGAAAGTGGGGAGCCAAGCTAGAGTGATGCAATCTTTGCTGGATTTTTCCAAACCGAAAGCTGGCAGCAACTAGGGCCCTCTAAGTCCTTAGAGCCTGAAAGGCCACCATGAACCTATTACTGAGACCCTGGGTAAAGGACATTTTTCCCATGGAAAATGGCCTCCATTTGTGGCCACTTGGCCAGGCAGGCAGGGCAGTGCCAAGCGAGAAATTTGCACACTGTGCTGGATTCTTCCAAAACTAAATCTGGCAGCAGCTCGGACCCTGCAAGTCCTTAGAGCCTCAGATGCCACCTTTCATCTGATACCCAGCCCCTTGGCCAATGCCTTCATTTTCCCCATGGAAAATGGGGTCAGTTTGGGGCCACTCGCCCTGGCCATCTGCTTCGTTCCCTGTCTGAAATTTGCAAACTTGGCTGCTTTTCTCCAAAACTAAAGCTTCTGGCAACGAGGAGCCTGCAGCTCCTTCGAGCCCTAAACATCACCTCTCTGCTGATACCCAGATGATGGGGAAATTACTTCTTTTTACCATAGAAATAGTATCCCTGTGCAGCCACTCATGCTGGCAGAAAGTGGGGAGCCAATCTAGAGTGATGCAATCTTTACTGGATTTTTCCAAACCATAAGCTGGCAGCAACTAGGACCCTCTAAGTACTTAGAGCCTGAAAGGCCACCTTGAACATGTTACTGAGACTCTGGGTAAAGGACATTTTTCCCAGGGAAAATGGCCTTCATTTGTGGCAGGGAGGGCAGTGCCATGCCAGAAATTTACAAACTGTGCTGGATTTCCCGTAATAAAAGCTGGCAGCAACTCGGACCCTGCAAGTCCTTAGAGCCCGAGATTCCACCTTTCATCTGATACCCAGACCCTGGGCAATGCCTTCATTTTCCCCATGGAAAATGGCCTCCATTTGTGGCCTCTCGTCCTGGCCAATAGGGTGGTGCCCAGCAAGAAATTTACAAAATATGCTGGATTTCTCCAAATCTAAAGCTGCCAGTAGGAAGTACCATGCATGTCCTTAGAGCCCCAAAGGCCACCTTTCATTTGATTTGCAGACCATGGGGAAAGGACTTCTTTTTCCCATGGGAAATGGCCTCCGTTTCGCAGCCACTCACGCTGGCAGAAAGTGGGGAGCCAAGCTAGAATGATGCAATCTTTGCTGGGTTTCTCCAAATCTAAAGCTGCCAATAAGAAGTACCCTGCATGTCCTTAGAGCCCCAAAGGTCACCTTTCCTTTGATTTGCAGACCGTGGGGAAAGGACTTCTTTTTCCCATGGGAAATGGCCTCCGTTTGCGGCCACTCACCCTGGCAGAAAGTGGGAAGCCAAGCTAGAGTGATGCAATTTTGCTGGATTTTTCCAAACCTAAAGCTGGCAGCAACTAGGACCCTCTAAGTCCTTAGAGCCTGAAAGGCCACCTTGCATCTGATACCCAGACCCTGGGCCAATGACGTCATTTTCCCCATGGGAAATGGCCTCCATTTGTGGCCTCTCGTCCTGGCCAATAGGGTGGTGCCCACCAAGGAATTTGCAATCTTTACTAGATTTCTCCAAATCTTAAGCTGCCAGTAAGAAGTACCCTGCATGTCCTTAGAGCCCCAAAGGCCACCTTTCATTTGTTTTGCAGACCATGGGGAAAGGACTTCTTTTTCCCATGGGAAATGGCCTCCGTTTGCGGCCACACACACTGGCAGAAAGTGGGGAGCCAAGCTAGAATGATGCAATCTTTGCTGGATTTTTCCAAACCTAAAGCTGGCAGCAACTAGGACCCTGTAAGTCCTTACTGCCTGAAAGGCAACCTTGAACATATTACTGAGACCCTGGGTAAAGGACATTTTTCCCATGGAAAATGGCCTTCATTTTTGGCCACTTGGCCAGGCAGGCAGGGCAGTGCCAAGCGAGAAATTTGCACACTGTGCTGGATTCTTCCAAAACTAAAGCTGGCAGCAACTCGGACCTTGCAAGTCCTTAGAGCCCCAGATGCCACCTTTCATCTGATACCCAGCCCCTTGGCCAATGCCTTCATTTTCCCCATGGAAAATGGGGTCAGTTTGGGGCCACTCGCCCTGGCCATCTGCTTCGTTCCCTGTCTGAAATTTGCAAACTTGGCTGCTTTTCTCCAAACCTAAAGCTTCTGTCAACGAGGAGCCTGCAGCTCCTTCGAGCCCTAAACATCACCTCTCTGCTGATACACAGATGATGGGGAAATTACTTCTTTTTACCATAGAAATAGTATCCCGGTGCAGCCACTCACGCTGGCAGAAAGTGGGGAGCCAAGCTAGAGTGATTCAATCTTTGCTGGATTTTTCCAAACCATAAGCTGGCAGCAACTAGGACCCTCTAAGTACTTAGAGCCTGAAAGGCCACCTTGAACATATTACTGAAACCCTGGGTAAAGGACATTTTTCCCATGGAAAATGGCCTTCATTTGTGGCCACTTGGCCTGGCAGGCAGGGCAGTGCCATGCCAGAAATTTACAAA
Organism: Molothrus aeneus; assembly: GCF_037042795.1. Lineage (NCBI taxonomy): Eukaryota > Metazoa > Chordata > Aves > Passeriformes > Icteridae > Molothrus > Molothrus aeneus. The sequence continues at coordinate 94,364 of NW_027098865.1, read as the reverse complement.
CTGTGCTGGATTTCCTTAATAAAAGCTGGCAGCAACTCGGACCCTGCACGTCCTTAGAGCCCGAGATTCCACCTTACATCTGATACCCAGCCTCTGGGCCAATGCCTTCATTTTCCCCATGGAAAATGGCCTCCATTTGTGGCCTCTCGTCCTGGCCAATAGGGTGGTGCCCAGCAAGAAATTTGCAATCTTTGCTAGATTTCTCCAAATCTTAAGCTGCCAGTAAGTACCCTGCATGTCCTTAGAGCACCAAAGGCCACCTTCCATTTGTTTTGCAGACCATGGGGAAAGGACTTCTTTTTCCCATGGGAAATGGCCTCCGTTTCGCAGCCACTCACCCTGGCAGAAAGTGGGGAGCCAAGCTAGAATGATGCAATCTTTGCTGGGTTTCTCCAAATCTAAAGCTGCCAATAAGAAGTACCCTGCATGTCCTTAGAGCCCCGAAGGTCACCTTTCCTTTGATTTGCAGACCGTGGGGAAAGGACTTCTTTTTCCCATGGGAAATGGCCTCCGTTTGCGGCCACTCACCCTGGCAGAAAGTGGGGAGCCAAGCTAGAGTGATGCAATCTTTGCTGGATTTTTCCAAACCGAAAGCTGGCAGCAACTAGGACCCTGTAAGTCCTTAGAGCCTGAAAGGCCACCTTGCATCTGATACCCAGACCCTGGGCCAATGAGGTCATTTTCCCCATGGGAAATGGCCTCCATTTGTGGCCTCTCGTCCTGGCCAATAGGGTGGTGCCCACCAAGGTATTTGCAATCTTTGCTAGATTTCACCAAATCTTAAGCTGCCAGTAAGAAGTACTCTGCATGTCCGTAGAGCACCAAAGGCCACCTTTCATTTGATTTGCAGACCGTGGGGAAAGGACTTCTTTTTCCCATGGGAAATGGCCAACGTTTCGCAGCCACTCACCCTGGCAGAAAGTGGGGAGCCAAGCTAGAGTGATGCAATCTTTGCTGGGTTTCTCCAAATCTAAAGCTGCCAATAGGAAGTACCCTGCATGTCCTTAGAGCCCCAAAGGTCACCTTTCATTTGATTTGCAGACCGTGGGGAAAGGACTTCTTTTTCCCATGGGAAATGGCCTCCGTTTGCGGCCACTCACCCTGGCAGAAAGTGGGGAGCCAATCTAGAGTGATGCAATCTTTGCTGGATTTTTCCAAACAGAAAGCTGGCAGCAACTAGGACCCTGTAAGTCCTTAGAGCCTGAAAGGCCACCTTGCATCTGATACCCAGACCCTGGGCCAATGAGGTCATTTTCCCCATGGGAAATGGCCTCCATTTGTGGCCTCTCGTCCTGGCCAATAGGGTGGTGCCCACCAAGGAATTTGCAATCTTTGCTAGATTTCACCAAATCTTAAGCTGCCAGTAAGAAGTACTCTGCATGTCCGTAGAGCACCAAAGGCCACCTTTCATTTGATTTGCAGACCGTGGGGAAAGGACTTCTTTTTCCCATGGGAAATGGCCAACGTTTCGCAGCCACTCACCCTGGCAGAAAGTGGGGAGCCAAGCTAGAGTGATGCAATCTTTGCTGGGTTTCTCCAAATCTAAAGCTGCCAATAGGAAGTACCCTGCATGTCCTTAGAGCCCCAAAGGTCACCTTTCATTTGATTTGCAGACCGTGGGGAAAGGACTTCTTTTTCCCATGGGAAATGGCCTCCGTTTGCGGCCACTCACCCTGGCAGAAAGTGGGGAGCCAAGCTAGAGTGATGCAATCTTTGCTGGATTTTTCCAAACCTAAAGCTGGCAGCAACTAGGGCCCTCTAAGTACTTAGGGCATGAAAGGCAACCTTGAACATATTACTGAGAACCTGGGTAAAGGACATTTTTCCCATGGAAAATGGCCTTCATTTGTGGCCACTTGGCCAGGCAGGCAGGGCAGTGCCAAGCGAGAAATTTGCACACTGTGCTGGATTCTTCCAAAACTAAAGCTGGCAGCAACTCGGACCCTGCAAGTCCTTAGAGCCTCAGATGCCACCTTTCATCTGATACCCAGCCCCTGGGCCAATGCCTTCATTTTCCCCATGGAAAATGGGGTCAGTTTGGGGCCACTCGCCCTGGCCATCTGCTTCGTTCCCTGTCTGAAATTTGCAAACTTGGCTGCTTTTCTCCAAAACTAAAGCTTCTGTCAACGAGGAGCCTGCAGCTCCTTCGAGCCCTAAACATCACCTCTCTACTGATACCCAGATGATGGGGAAATTACTTCTTTTTACCATAGAAATAGTATCCCTGTGCAGCCACTCACGCTGGCAGAAAGTGGGGAGCCAATCTAGAGTGATGCAATCTTTGCTGGATTTTTCCAAACCATAAGCTGGCAGCAACTAGGACCCTCTAAGTACTTAGAGCCTGAAAGGCCACCTTGAACATGTTACTGAGGCTCTGGGTAAAGGACATTTTTCCCATGGAAAATGGCCTTCATTTGTGGCCACTTGGCCAGGCAGGCAGGGCAGTGCCATGCCAGAAATTTACAAACTGTGCTGGATTTCCCTTAATAAAAGCTGGCAGCAACTCGGACCCTGCAAGTCCTTAGAGCCCGAGATTCCACCTTTCATCTGATACCCAGACCCTGGGCCAATGCCTTCATTTTCCCCATGGAAAATGGCCTCCATTTGTGGCCTCTCGTCCTGGCCAATAGGGTGGTGCCCAGCAAGAAATTTACAAAATGTGCTGGATTTCTCCAAATCTAAAGCTGCCAGTAAGAAGTACCCTGCATGTCCTTAGAGCCCCAAAGGCCACCTTTCATTTGATTTGCAGACAGCGGGGAAAGGACTTCTTTTTCCCATGGGAAATGGCCTCCGTTTCGCAGCCACTCACGCTGGCAGAAAGTGGGGAGCCAAGCTAGAGTGATGCAATCTTTGCTGGATTTTTCCAAACCGAAAGCTGGCAGACTCTCGGACCCTCTAAGTCCTTAGAGCCTGAAAGGCCTTCTTGCATCTGATACCCAGACCCTGGGCCAATGACGTCATTTTCCCCATGGGAAATGGCCTCCATTTGTGGCCTCTCGTCCTGGCCAATAGGGTGGTGCCCACCAAGGAATTTGCAATCTTTGCTAGATTTCTCCAAATCTTAAGCTGCCAGTAAGAAGTACCCTGCATGTCCGTAGAGCCCCAAAGGCCACCTTTCATTTGTTTTGCAGACCGTGGGGAAAGGACTTCTTTTTCCCATGGGAAATGGCCTCCGTTTCGCAGCCACTCACCCTGGCAGAAAGTGAGGAGCCAAGCTAGAGTGATGCAATCTTTGCTGGGTTTCTCCAAATCTAAAGCTGCCTGTAAGAAGTACCCTGCATGTCCTTAGAGCCCCAAAGGTCACCTTTCCTTTGATTTGCAGACCGTGGGGAAAGGACTTCTTTTTCCCATGGGAAATGGCCTCCTTTTGCGGCCACTCACCCTGGCAGAAAGTGGGGAGCCAAGCTAGAGTGATGCAATCTTTGCTGAATTTTTCCAAACCGAAAGCTGGCAGCAACTAGGACCCTCTAAATCCTTAGAGCCTGAAAGGCCACCTTGCATCTGATACCCAGACCATGGGCCAATGACTTAATTTTCCCCATGGAAAATGGCCTCCATTTGTTGCCTCTCGTCCTGGCCAATAGGGTGGTGCCCACCAAGGAATTTGCAATCTTTGCTAGATTTCTCCAAATCTAAAGCTGCCAATAAGAAGTACCCTGCATGTCCTTAGAGCCCCAAAGGCTACCTTTCATTTGATTTGCCGACCATGGGGAAAGGACTTCTTTTTCCCATGGGAAATGGCCTCTGTTTCGCAGCCACTCACCCTGGCAGAAATTGGGGAGCCAAGCTAGAGTGATGCAATCTTTGCTGGATTTCTCCAAATCTAAAGCTGCCAATAAGAAGTACCCTGCATGTCCTTAGAGCCCCAAAGGCCACCTTTCATTTGATATGCAGACCGTGGGGAAAGGACTTCTTTTTCCCATGGGAAATGGCCTCCGTTTCGCAGCCACTCACCCTGGCAGAAAGTGGGGAGCCAAGCTAGAGTGATGCAATCTTTGCTGGATTTTTCCAAACCGAAAGCTGGCAGCAACTAGGGCCCTCTAAGTCCTTAGAGCCTGAAAGGCCACCATGAACCTATTACTGAGACCCTGGGTAAAGGACATTTTTCCCATGGAAAATGGCCTCCATTTGTGGCCACTTGGCCAGGCAGGCAGGGCAGTGCCAAGCGAGAAATTTGCACACTGTGCTGGATTCTTCCAAAACTAAATCTGGCAGCAGCTCGGACCCTGCAAGTCCTTAGAGCCTCAGATGCCACCTTTCATCTGATACCCAGCCCCTTGGCCAATGCCTTCATTTTCCCCATGGAAAATGGGGTCAGTTTGGGGCCACTCGCCCTGGCCATCTGCTTCGTTCCCTGTCTGAAATTTGCAAACTTGGCTGCTTTTCTCCAAAACTAAAGCTTCTGGCAACGAGGAGCCTGCAGCTCCTTCGAGCCCTAAACATCACCTCTCTGCTGATACCCAGATGATGGGGAAATTACTTCTTTTTACCATAGAAATAGTATCCCGGTGCAGCCACTCATGCTGGCAGAAAGTGGGGAGCCAATCTAGAGTGATGCAATCTTTACTGGATTTTTCCAAACCATAAGCTGGCAGCAACTAGGACCCTCTAAGTACTTAGAGCCTGAAAGGCCACCTTGAACATGTTACTGAGACTCTGGGTAAAGGACATTTTTCCCAGGGAAAATGGCCTTCATTTGTGGCAGGGAGGGCAGTGCCATGCCAGAAATTTACAAACTGTGCTGGATTTCCCGTAATAAAAGCTGGCAGCAACTCGGACCCTGCAAGTCCTTAGAGCCCGAGATTCCACCTTTCATCTGATACCCAGACCCTGGGCAATGCCTTCATTTTCCCCATGGAAAATGGCCTCCATTTGTGGCCTCTCGTCCTGGCCAATAGGGTGGTGCCCAGCAAGAAATTTACAAAATATGCTGGATTTCTCCAAATCTAAAGCTGCCAGTAGGAAGTACCATGCATGTCCTTAGAGCCCCAAAGGCCACCTTTCATTTGATTTGCAGACCATGGGGAAAGGACTTCTTTTTCCCATGGGAAATGGCCTCCGTTTCGCAGCCACTCACGCTGGCAGAAAGTGGGGAGCCAAGCTAGAATGATGCAATCTTTGCTGGGTTTCTCCAAATCTAAAGCTGCCAATAAGAAGTACCCTGCATGTCCTTAGAGCCCCAAAGGTCACCTTTCCTTTGATTTGCAGACCGTGGGGAAAGGACTTCTTTTTCCCATGGGAAATGGCCTCCGTTTGCGGCCACTCACCCTGGCAGAAAGTGGGAAGCCAAGCTAGAGTGATGCAATTTTGCTGGATTTTTCCAAACCTAAAGCTGGCAGCAACTAGGACCCTCTAAGTCCTTAGAGCCTGAAAGGCCACCTTGCATCTGATACCCAGACCCTGGGCCAATGAGGTCATTTTCCCCATGGGAAATGGCCTCCATTTGTGGCCTCTCGTCCTGGCCAATAGGGTGGTGCCCACCAAGGAATTTGCAATCTTTACTAGATTTCTCCAAATCTTAAGCTGCCAGTAAGAAGTACCCTGCATGTCCTTAGAGCCCCAAAGGCCACCTTTCATTTGTTTTGCAGACCATGGGGAAAGGACTTCTTTTTCCCATGGGAAATGGCCTCCGTTTGCGGCCACACACACTGGCAGAAAGTGGGGAGCCAAGCTAGAGTGATGCAATCTTTGCTGGATTTTTCCAAACCGAAAGCTGGCAGCAACTAGGACCCTGTAAGTCCTTACTGCCTGAAAGTCAACCTTGAACATATTACTGAGACCCTGGGTAAAGGACATTTTTCCCATGGAAAATGGCCTTCATTTGTGGCCACTTGGCCAGGCAGGCAGGGCAGTGCCAAGCGTGAAATTTGCACACTGTGCTGGATTCTTCCAAAACTAAAGCTGGCAGCAACTCGGACTTTGCAAGTCCTTAGAGCCCCAGATGCCACCTTTCATCTGATACCCAGCCCCTTGGCCAATGCCTTCATTTTCCCCATGGAAAATGGGGTCAGTTTGGGGCCACTCGCCCTGGCCATCTGCTTCGTTCCCTGTCTGAAATTTGCAAACTTGGCTGCTTTTCTCCAAAACTAAAGCTTCTGTCAACGAGGAGCCTGCAGCTCCTTCGAGCCCTAAACATCACCTCTCTGCTGATACCCAGATGATGGGGAAATTACTTCTTTTTACCATAGAAATAGTATCCCGGTGCAGCCACTCACGCTGGCAGAAAGTGGGGAGCCAAGCTAGAGTGATTCAATCTTTGCTGGATTTTTCCAAACCATAAGCTGGCAGCAACTAGGACCCTCTAAGTACTTAGAGCCTGAAAGGCCACCTTGAACATATTACTGAAACCCTGGGTAAAGGACATTTTTCCCATGGAAAATGGCCTTCATTTGTGGCCACTTGGCCTGGCAGGCAGGGCAGTGCTATGCCAGAAATTTATAAACAGTGCTGGATTTCCCTTAATAAAAGCTGGCAGCAACTCGGACCCTGAAAGTCCTTAGAGCCCCAGATGCCACCTTTCATCTGATACCCAGACCCGGGGCCAATGCCTTCATTTTCCCCATGGAAAATGGCCTCCATTTGTGGCCTCTCGTCCTGGCCAATAGGGTGGTGCCCAGCAAGAAATTTACAAAATGTGCTGGATGTCTCCAAATCTAAAGCTTCCAGTAAGAAGTACCGTGCATGTCCTTAGAGCCCCAAAGGCCACCTTTCATTTGATTTCCAGATCACGGGGAAAGGACTTCTTTTTCCCATGGGAAATGGCCTCTGTTTGCAGCCACTCACGCTGGCAGAAAGTGGGGAGCCAAACTAGAGTGATGCAACCTTTGATGGATTTTTCCAAACCATAAGCTGGCAGCAACTAGGACCCTCTAAGTACTTAGAGCCTGAAAGGCCACCTTGAATATGTTACGGAGACTCTGGGTAAAGGACATTTTTCCCATGGAAAATGGCCTTCATTTGTGGCAGGCAGGGCAGTGCCATGCCAGAAATTTACAAACTGTGCTGGATTTCCCTTAATAAAAGCTGGCAGCAACTCGGACCCTGCAAGTCCTTAGAGCCCGAGATTCCACCTTTCATCTGATACCCAGACCCTGGGCCAATGCCTTCATTTTCCCCATGGAAAATGGCCTCCATTTGTGGCCTCTCATCCTGGCCAATAGGGTGGTGCCCAGCAAGAAATTTACAAAATATGCTGGATTTCTCCAAATCTAAAGCTGCCAGTAAGAAGTACCATGCATGTCCTTAGAGCCCCAAAGGCCACCTTTCATTTGATTTGCAGACCATGGGGAAAGGACTTCTTTTTCCCATGGGAAATGGCCTCCGTTTCGCAGCCACTCACGCTGGCAGAAAGTGGGGAGCCAAGCTAGAATGATGCAATCTTTGCTGGGTTTCTCCAAATCTAAAGCTGCCAATAAGAAGTACCCTGCATGTCCTTAGAGCCCCAAAGGTCACCTTTCCTTTGATTTGCAGACCGTGGGGAAAGGACTTCTTTTTCCCATGGGAAATGGCCTCTGTTTGCGGCCACTCACCCTGGCAGAAAGTGGGAAGCCAAGCTAGAGTGATGCAATTTTGCTGGATTTTTCCAAACCTAAAGCTGGCAGCAACTAGGACCCTGTAAGTCCTTAGAGCCTGAAAGGCCACCTTGCATCTGATACCCAGACCCTGGGCCAATGAGGTCATTTTCCCCATGGGAAATGGCCTCCATTTGTGGCCTCTCGTCCTGGCCAATAGGGTGGTGCCCACCAAGGAATTTGCAATCTTTGCTAGATTTCTCCAAATCTTAAGCTGCCAGTAAGAAGTACCCTGCATGTCCTTAGAGCCCCAAAGGCCACCTTTCATTTGTTTTGCAGACCATGGGGAAAGGACTTCTTTTTCCCATGGGAAATGGCCTCCGTTTGCGGCCACACACACTGGCAGAAAGTGGGGAGCCAAGCTAGAGTGATGCAATCTTTGCTGGATTTTTCCAAACCGAAAGCTGGCAGCAACTAGGACCCTGTAAGTCCTTACTGCCTGAAAGGCAACCTTGAACATATTACTGAGACCCTGGGTAAAGGACATTTTTCCCATGGAAAATGGCCTTCATTTGTGGCCACTTGGCCAGGCAGGCAGGGCAGTGCCAAGCGTGAAATTTGCACACTGTGCTGGATTCTTCCAAAACTAAAGCTGGCAGCAACTCGGACTTTGCAAGTCCTTAGAGCCCCAGATGCCACCTTTCATCTGATATCCAGCCCCTTGGCCAATGCCTTCATTTTCCCCATGGAAAATGGGGTCAGTTTGGGGCCACTCGCCCTGGCCATCTGCTTCGTTCCCTGTCTGAAATTTGCAAACTTGGCTGCTTTTCTCCAAAACTAAAGCTTCTGTCAACGAGGAGCCTGCAGCTCCTTCGAGCCCTAAACATCACCTCTCTGCTGATACCCAGATGATGGGGAAATTACTTCTTTTTACCATAGAAATAGTATCCCGGTGCAGCCACTCACGCTGGCAGAAAGTGGGGAGCCAAGCTAGAGTGATGCAATCTTTGCTGGATTTTTCCAAACCATAAGCTGGCAGAAACTAGGGCCCTCTAAATACTTAGAGCCGGAAAGGCCACCTTGAACATATTACTGAAACCGTGGGTAAAGGACATTTTTCCCATGGAAAATGGCCTTCATTTGTGGCCACTTGGCCTGGCAGGCAGGGCAGTGCTATGCCAGAAATTTATAAAGAGTGCTGGATTTCCCTTAATAAAAGCTGGCAGCAACTCGGACCCTGCAAGTCCTTAGAGCCCCAGATGCCACCTTTCATCTGATACCCAGACCCGGGGCCAATGCCTTCATTTTCCCCATGGAAAATGGCCTCCATTTGTGGCCTCTCGTCCTGGCCAATAGGGTGGTGCCCAGCAAGAAATTTACAAAATGTGCTGGATGTCTCCAAATCTAAAGCTGCCAGTAAGAAGTACCGTGCATGTCCTTAGAGCCCCAAAGGCCACCTTTCATTTGATTTCCAGATCGCGGGGAAAGGACTTCTTTTTCCCATGGGAAATGGCCTCTGTTTCGCAGCCACTCACGCTGGCAGAAAGTGGGGAGCCAAGCTAGAGTGATGCAATCTTTGCTGGGTTTCTCCAAATCTAAAGCTGCCAATAAGACGTACCCTGCCTGTCCTTAGAGCCCCAAAGGTCACGTTCCCCTTGATTTGCAGACCATGGGGAAAGGTCTTCTTTTGCCCATGGGAAATGGCCTCCGTTTACAGCCACTCACACTGGCAGAAAGTGGGGAGCCAAGCTAGAGTGATGCAATCTTTGCTGGATTTTTCCAAACCTAAAGCTGGCAACAACTAAGACCCTCGAAGTCCTTAGAGCCTGAAAGGCCACCTTGCATCTGATACCCAGACCCTGGGCCAATGAGGTCATTTTCCCCATGGGAAATGGCCTCCATTTGTGGCCTCTCGTCCTGGCCAATAGGGTGGTGCCCACCAAGGAATTTGCAATCTTTGCTAGATTTCACCAAATCTTAAGCTGCCAGTAAGAAGTACTCTGCATGTCCGTAGAGCACCAAAGGCCACCTTTCATTTGATTTGCAGACCGTGGGGAAAGGACTTCTTTTTCCCATGGAAAGTGGCCTCCGTTTGCGGCCACTCACCCTGGCAGAAAGTGGGGAGCCAAGCTAGAGTGATGCAATCTTTGCTGGATTTCTCCAAATCTAAAGCTGTCAGTAAGAATTAGCCTGCATGTCCGTAGAGCCCCAGAGGCCACCTTTCCTTTGATTTGCAGTCCGTGGGGAAAGGACTTCTTTTTCCCATGTGAAATGGCCTCCGTTTCGCAGCCACTCACGCTGGCAGAAAGTGGGGAGCCAAGCTAGAGTGATGCAATCTTTGCTGGATTTTTCCAAACCATAAGCTGGCAGCAACTAGGGCCCTCTAAGTACTTAGGGCATGAAAGGCAACCTTGAACATATTACTGAGAACCTGGGTAAAGGACATTTTTCCCATGCAAAATGGCCTTCATTTGTGGCCACTTGGCCAGGCAGGCAGGGCAGTGCCAAGCGAGAAATTTGCACACTGTGCTGGATTCTTCCAAAACTAAAGCTGGCAGCAACTCGGACCCTGCAAGTCCTTAGAGCCTCAGATGCCACCTTTCATCTGATACCCAGCCCCTGGGCCAATGCCTTCATTTTCCCCATGGAAAATGGGGTCAGTTTGGGGCCACTCGCCCTGGCCATCTGCTTCGTTCCCTGTCTGAAATTTGCAAACTTGGCTGCTTTTCTCCAAAACTAAAGCTTCTGTCAACGAGGAGCCTGCAGCTCCTTCGAGCCCTAAACATCACCTCTCTACTGATACCCAGATGATGGGGAAATTACTTCTTTTTACCATAGAAATAGTATCCCTGTGCAGCCACTCACGCTGGCAGAAAGTGGGGAGCCAATCTAGAGTGATGCAATCTTTGCTGGATTTTTCCAAACCATAAGCTGGCAGCAACTAGGACCCTCTAAGTACTTAGAGCCTGAAAGGCCACCTGGAACATGTTACTGAGACTCTGGGTAAAGGACATTTTTCCCATGGAAAATGGCCTTCATTTGTGGCCACTTGGCCAGGCAGGCAGGGCAGTGCCATGCCAGAAATTTACAAACTGTGCTGGATTTCCCGTAATAAAAGCTGGCAGCAACTCGGACCCTGCAAGTCCTTAGAGCCCGAGATTCCACCTTTCATCTGATACCCAGACCCTGGGCCAATGCCTTCATTTTCCCCATGGAAAATGGCCTCCATTTGTGGCCTCTCGTCCTGGCCAATAGGGTGGTGCCCAGCAAGAAATTTACAAAATATGCTGGATTTCTCCAAATCTAAAGCTGCCAGTACGAAGTACCATGCATGTCCTTAGAGCCCCAAAGGCCACCTTTCATTTGATTTGCAGACCATGGGGAAAGGACTTCTTTTTCCCATGGGAAATGGCCTCCGTTTCGCAGCCACTCACGCTGGCAGAAAGTGGGGAGCCAAGCTAGAATGATGCAATCTTTGCTGGGTTTCTCCAAATCTAAAGCTGCCAATAAGAAGTACCCTGCATGTCCTTAGAGCCCCAAAGGTCACCTTTCCTTTGATTTGCAGACCGTGGGGAAAGGACTTCTTTTTCCCATGGGAAATGGCCTCCGTTTGCGGCCACTCACCCTGGCAGAAAGTGGGAAGCCAAGCTAGAGTGATGCAATTTTGCTGGATTTTTCCAAACCTAAAGCTGGCAGCAACTAGGACCCTCTAAGTCCTTAGAGCCTGAAAGGCCACCTTGCATCTGATACCCAGACCCTGGGCCAATGCCTTCATTTTCCCCATGGGAAATGGCCTCCATTTGTGGCCTCTCGTCCTGGCCAATAGGGTGGTGCCCACCAAGGAATTTGCAATCTTTACTAGATTTCTCCAAATCTTAAGCTGCCAGTAAGAAGTACCCTGCATGTCCTTAGAGCCCCAAAGGCCACCTTTCATTTGTTTTGCAGACCATGGGGAAAGGACTTCTTTTTCCCATGGGAAATGGCCTCCGTTTGCGGCCACACACACTGGCAGAAAGTGGGGAGCCAAGCTAGAGTGATGCAATCTTTGCTGGATTTTTCCAAACCGAAAGCTGGCAGCAACTAGGACCCTGTAAGTCCTTACTGCCTGAAAGTCAACCTTGAACATATTACTGAGACCCTGGGTAAAGGACATTTTTCCCATGGAAAATGGCCTTCATTTGTGGCCACTTGGCCAGGCAGGCAGGGCAGTGCCAAGCGTGAAATTTGCACACTGTGCTGGATTCTTCCAAAACTAAAGCTGGCAGCAACTCGGACTTTGCAAGTCCTTAGAGCCCCAGATGCCACCTTTCATCTGATACCCAGCCCCTTGGCCAATGCCTTCATTTTCCCCATGGAAAATGGGGTCAGTTTGGGGCCACTCGCCCTGGCCATCTGCTTCGTTCCCTGTCTGAAATTTGCAAACTTGGCTGCTTTTCTCCAAAACTAAAGCTTCTGTCAACGAGGAGCCTGCAGCTCCTTCGAGCCCTAAACATCACCTCTCTGCTGATACCCAGATGATGGGGAAATTACTTCTTTTTACCATAGAAATAGTATCCCGGTGCAGCCACTCACGCTGGCAGAAAGTGGGGAGCCAAGCTAGAGTGATTCAATCTTTGCTGGATTTTTCCAAACCATAAGCTGGCAGCAACTAGGACCCTCTAAGTACTTAGAGCCTGAAAGGCCACCTTGAACATATTACTGAAACCCTGGGTAAAGGACATTTTTCCCATGGAAAATGGCCTTCATTTGTGGCCACTTGGCCTGGCAGGCAGGGCAGTGCTATGCCAGAAATTTATAAACAGTGCTGGATTTCCCTTAATAAAAGCTGGCAGCAACTCGGACCCTGCAAGTCCTTAGAGCCCCAGATGCCACCTTTCATCTGATACCCAGACCCGGGGCCAATGCCTTCATTTTCCCCATGGAAAATGGCCTCCATTTGTGGCCTCTCGTCCTGGCCAATAGGGTGGTGCCCAGCAAGAAATTTACAAAATGTGCTGGATGTCTCCAAATCTAAAGCTTCCAGTAAGAAGTACCGTGCATGTCCTTAGAGCCCCAAAGGCCACCTTTCATTTGATTTCCAGATCGCGGGGAAAGGACTTCTTTTTCCCATGGGAAATGGCCTCTGTTTGCAGCCACTCACGCTGGCAGAAAGTGGGGAGCCAAACTAGAGTGATGCAACCTTTGCTGGATTTTTCCAAACCATAAGCTGGCAGCAACTAGGACCCTCTAAGTACTTAGAGCCTGAAAGGCCACCTTGAATATGTTACGGAGACTCTGGGTAAAGGACATTTTTCCCATGGAAAATGGCCTTCATTTGTGGCAGGCCGGGCAGTGCCATGCCAGAAATTTACAAACTGTGCTGGATTTCCCTTAATAAAAGCTGGCAGCAACTCGGACCCTGCAAGTCCTTAGAGCCCGAGATTCCACCTTTCATCTGATACCCAGACCCTGGGCCAATGCCTTCATTTTCCCCATGGAAAATGGCCTCCATTTGTGGCCTCTCATCCTGGCCAATAGGGTGGTGCCCAGCAAGAAATTTACAAAATATGCTGGATTTCTCCAAATCTAAAGCTGCCAGTAAGAAGTACCATGCATGTCCTTAGAGCCCCAAAGGCCACCTTTCATTTGATTTGCAGACCATGGGGAAAGGACTTCTTTTTCCCATGGGAAATGGCCTCCGTTTCGCAGCCACTCACGCTGGCAGAAAGTGGGGAGCCAAGCTAGAATGATGCAATCTTTGCTGGGTTTCTCCAAATCTAAAGCTGCCAATAAGAAGTACCCTGCATGTCCTTAGAGCCCCAAAGGTCACCTTTCCTTTGATTTGCAGACCGTGGGGAAAGGACTTCTTTTTCCCATGGGAAATGGCCTCCGTTTGCGGCCACTCACCCTGGCAGAAAGTGGGAAGCCAAGCTAGAGTGATGCAATTTTGCTGGATTTTTCCAAACCTAAAGCTGGCAGCAACTAGGACCCTGTAAGTCCTTAGAGCCTGAAAGGCCACCTTGCATCTGATACCCAGACCCTGGGCCAATGAGGTCATTTTCCCCATGGGAAATGGCCTCCATTTGTGGCCTCTCGTCCTGGCCAATAGGGTGGTGCCCACCAAGGAATTTGCAATCTTTGCTAGATTTCTCCAAATCTTAAGCTGCCAGTAAGAAGTACCCTGCATGTCCTTAGAGCCCCAAAGGCCACCTTTCATTTGTTTTGCAGACCATGGGGAAAGGACTTCTTTTTCCCATGGGAAATGGCCTCCGTTTGCGGCCACACACACTGGCAGAAAGTGGGGAGCCAAGCTAGAGTGATGCAATCTTTGCTGGATTTTTCCAAACCGAAAGCTGGCAGCAACTAGGACCCTGTAAGTCCTTACTGCCTGAAAGTCAACCTTGAACATATTACTGAGACCCTGGGTAAAGGACATTTTTCCCATGGAAAATGGCCTTCATTTGTGGCCACTTGGCCAGGCAGGCAGGGCAGTGCCAAGCGTGAAATTTGCACACTGTGCTGGATTCTTCCAAAACTAAAGCTGGCAGCAACTCGGACATTGCAAGTCCTTAGAGCCCCAGATGCCACCTTTCATCTGATACCCAGACCCGGGGCCAATGCCTTCATTTTCCCCATGGAAAATGGCCTCCATTTGTGGCCTCTCGTCCTGGCCAATAGGGTGGTGCCCAGCAAGAAATTTACAAAATGTGCTGGATGTCTCCAAATCTAAAGCTGCCAGTAAGAAGTACCGTGCATGTCCTTAGAGCCCCAAAGGCCACCTTTCATTTGATTTCCAGATCGCGGGGAAAGGACTTCTTTTTCCCATGGGAAATGGCCTCTGTTTGCAGCCACTCACGCTGGCAGAAAGTGGGGAGCCAAGCTAGAGTGATGCAATCTTTGCTGGATTTTTCCAAACCTAAAGCTGGCAGCAACTAGGACCCTCGAAGTCCTTAGAGCCTGAAAGGCCACCTTGCATCTGATACCCAGACCCGGGGCCAATGCCTTCATTTTCCCCATGGGAAATGGCCTCCATTTGTGGCCTCTCGTCCTGGCCAATAGGGTGGTGCCCAGCAAGAAATTTGCAATCTTTGCTAGATTTCTCCAAATCTTAAGCTGCCAGTAAGAAGTACCCTGCATGTCCTTAGAGCCCCAAAGGCCACCTTTCATTTGTTTTGCAGACCATGGGGAAAGGACTTCTTTTTCCCATGGGAAATGGCCTCCGTTTGCGGCCACTCACGCTGGCAGAAAGTGGGGAGCCAAGCTAGAGTGATGCAATCTTTGCTGGGTTTCTCCAAATCTAAAGCTGCCAATAAGAAGTACCCTGCATGTCCTTAGAGCCCCAAAGGTCACCTTTCCTTTGATTTGCAGACCGTGGGGAAAGGACTTCTTTTTCCCATGGGAAATGGCCTCCGTTTGCGGCCACTCACCCTGGCAGAAAGTGGGAAGCCAAGCTAGAGTGATGCAACCTTTGCTGGATTTTTCCAAACCGAAAGCTGGCAGCAACTAGGACCCTGTAAGTCCTTCGAGCCTGAAAGGCCACCTTGCATCTGATACCCAGACCCGGGGCCAATGAGGTCATTTTCCCCATGGGAAATGGCCTCCATTTGTGGCCTCTCGTCCTGGCCAATAGGGTGGTGCCCACCAAGGAATTTGCAATCTTTACTAGATTTCTCCAAATCTTAAGCTGCCAGTAAGAAGTACCCTGCATGTCCTTAGAGCCCCAAAGGCCAACTTTCATTTGTTTTGCAGACCATGGGGAAAGGACTTCTTTTTCCCATGGGAAATGGCCTCCGTTTGCGGCCACACACACTGGCAGAAAGTGGGGAGCCAAGCTAGAGTGATGCAATCTTTGCTGGATTTTTCCAAACCTAAAGCTGGCAGCAACTAGGACCCTGTAAGTCCTTACTGCCTGAAAGGCAACCTTGAACATATTACTGAGACCCTGGGTAAAGGACATTTTTCCCATGGAAAATGGCCTTCATTTGTGGCCACTTGGCCAGGCAGGCAGGGCAGTGCCAAGCGTGAAATTTGCACACTGTGCTGGATTCTTCCAAAACTAAAGCTGGCAGCAACTCGGACTTTGCAAGTCCTTAGAGCCCCAGATGCCACCTTTCATCTGATACCCAGCCCCTTGGCCAATGCCTTCATTTTCCCCATGGAAAATGGGGTCAGTTTGGGGCCACTCGCCCTGGCCATCTGCTTCGTTCCCTGTCTGAAATTTGCAAACTTGGCTGCTTTTCTCCAAAACTAAAGCTTCTGTCAACGAGGAGCCTGCAGCTCCTTCGAGCCCTAAACATCACCTCTCTGCTGATACCCAGATGATGGGGAAATTACTTCTTTTTACCATAGAAATAGTATCCCGGTGCAGCCACTCACGCTGGCAGAAAGTGGGGAGCCAAGCTAGAGTGATTCAATCTTTGCTGGATTTTTCCAAACCATAAGCTGGCAGCAACTAGGGCCCTCTAAGTACTTAGAGCCTGAAAGGCCACCTTGAACATATTACTGAAACCCTGGGTAAAGGACATTTTTCCCATGGAAAATGGCCTTCATTTGTGGCCACTTGGCCTGGCAGGCAGGGCAGTGCCATGCCAGAAATTTACAAACTGTGCTGGATTTCCGTTAATAAAAGCTGGCAGCAATTCGGACCCTGCACGTCCTTAGAGCCCCAGATGCCACCTTTCATCTGATACCCAGCCCCTGGGCCAATGCCTTCATTTTCCCCATGGAAAATGGCCTCCATTTGTGGCCTCTCGTCCTGGCCAATAGGGTGGTGCCCAGCAAGAAATTTACAAAATGTGCTGGATTTCTCCAAATCTAAAGCTGCCAGTAAGAAGTACCCTGCATGTCCTTAGAGCCCCAAAGGCCACCTTTCATTTGATTTGCAGACCGCGGGGAAAGGACTTCTTTTTCCCATGGGAAATGGCCTCTGTTTGCGGCCACTCACCCTGGCAGAAAGTGGGGAGCCAAGCTAGAGTGATGCAATCTTTGCTGGATTTTTCCAAACCTAAAGCTGGCAGCAACTAGGGCCCTCTTAGTACTTGGAGCCTGAAAGGCAACCTTGAACATATTACTGAGACCCTGGGTAAAGGACATTTTTCCCATGGAAAATGGCCTTCATTTGTGGCCACTTGGCCTGGCAGGCAGGGCAGTGCTATGCCAGAAATTTATAAACAGTGCTGGATTTCCCTTAATAAAAGCTGGCAGCAACTCGGACCCTGCAAGTCCTTAGAGCCCTAGATGCCACCTTTCATCTGATACCCAGCCCCTGGGCCAATGCCTTCATTTTCCCCATGGGAAATGGCCTCCATTTGTGGCCTCTCGTCCTGGCCAATAGGGTGGTGCCCACCAAGGAATTTGCAATCTTTGCTAGATTTCACCAAATCTTAAGCTGCCAGTAAGAAGTACTCTGCATGTCCGTAGAGCCCCAAAGGCCACCTTTCATTTGATTTGCAGACCATGGGGAAAGGACTTCTTTTTCCCATGGGAAATGGCCTCCGTTTCGCAGCCACTCACGCTGGCAGAAAGTGGGGAGCCAAGCTAGAATGATGCAATCTTTGCTGGGTTTCTCCAAATCTAAAGCTGCCAATAAGAAGTACCCTGCATGTCCTTAGAGCCCCAAAGGTCACCTTTCCTTTGATTTGCAGACCGTGGGGAAAGGACTTGTTTTTCCCATGGGAAATGGCCTCCGTTTGCGGCCACTCACCCTGGCAGAAAGTGGGAAGCCAAGCTAGAGTGATGCAACCTTTGCTGGATTTTTCCAAACCAAAAGCTGGCAGCAACTAGGACCCAGTAAGTCCTTAGAGCCTGAAAGGCCACCTTTCATCTGATACCCAGACCCGGGGCCAATGAGGTCATTTTCCCCATGGGAAATGGCCTCCATTTGTGGCCTCTCGTCCTGGCCAATAGGGTGGTGCCCAGCAAGAAATTTGCAATCTTTGCTAGATTTCTCCAAATCTTAAGCTGCCAGTAAGAAGTACCCTGCATGTCCTTAGAGCCCCAAAGGCCACCTTTCATTTGTTTTGCAGACCATGGGGAAAGGACTTCTTTTTCCCATGGGAAATGGCCTCCGTTTGCGGCCACACACACTGGCAGAAAGTGGGAAGCCAAGCTAGAGTGATGCAATCTTTGCTGGATTTCTCCAAATCTAAAGCTGCCAATAAGAAGTACCCTGCATGTCCTTAGAGCCCCAAAGGTCACCTTTCCTTTGATTTGCAGACCGTGGGGAAAGGACTTCTTTTTCCCATGGGAAATGGCCTCCGTTTGCGGCCACTCACCCTGGCAGAAAGTGGGAAGCCAAGCTAGAGTGATGCAACCTTTGCTGGATTTTTCCAAACCGAAAGCTGGCAGCAACTAGGACCCTCGAAGTCCTTAGAGCCTGAAAGGCCACCTTGCATCTGATACCCAGACCCGGGGCCAATGCCTTCATTTTCCCCATGGGAAATGGCCTCCATTTGTGGCCTCTCGTCCTGGCCAATAGGGTGGTGCCCCGCAAGAAATTTGCAATCTTTGCTAGATTTCTCCAAATCTTAAGCTGCCAGTAAGAAGTACCCTGCATGTCCTTAGAGCCCCAAAGGCCACCTTTCATTTGTTTTGCAGACCATGGGGAAAGGACTTCTTTTTCCCATGGGAAATGGCCTCCGTTTGCGGCCACACACACTGGCAGAAAGTGGGGAGCCAAGCTAGAGTGATGCAATCTTTGCTGGATATTTCCAAACCTAAAGCTGGCAGCAACTAGGACCCTGTAAGTCCTTACTGCCTGAAAGGCAACCTTGAACATATTACTGAGACCCTGGGTAAAGGACATTTTTCCCATGGAAAATGGCCTTCATTTGTGGCCACTTGGCCAGGCAGGCAGGGCAGTGCCAAGCGAGAAATTTGCACACTGTGCTGGATTCTTCCAAAACTAAAGCTGGCAGCAACTCGGACTTTGCAAGTCCTTAGAGCCCCAGATGCCACCTTTCATCTGATACCCAGCCCCTTGGCCAATGCCTTCATTTTCCCCATGGAAAATGGGGTCAGTTTGGGGCCACTCGCCCTGGCCATCTGCTTCGTTCCCTGTCTGAAATTTGCAAACTTGGCTGCTTTTCTCCAAAACTAAAGCTTCTGTCAACGAGGAGCCTGCAGCTCCTTCGAGCCCTAAACATCACCTCTCTGCTGATACCCAGATGATGGGGAAATTACTTCTTTTTACCATAGAAATAGTATCCCGGTGCAGCCACTCACGCTGGCAGAAAGTGGGGAGCCAAGCTAGAGTGATTCAATCTTTGCTGGATTTTTCCAAACCATAAGCTGGCTGCAACTAGGACCCTCTAAGTACTTAGAGCCTGAAAGGCCACCTTGAACATATTACTGAAACCCTGGGTAAAGGACATTTTTCCCATGGAAAATGGCCATCATTTGTGGCCACTTGGCCTGGCAGGCAGGGCAGTGCCATGCCAGAAATTTACAAACTGTGCTGGATTTCCCTTAATAAAAGCTGGCAGCAACTCGGACCCTGCAAGTCCTTAGAGCCCTAGATGCCACCTTTCATCTGATACCCAGCCCCTGGGCCAATGCCTTCATTTTCCCCATGGGAAATGGCCTCCATTTGTGGCCTCTCGTCCTGGCCAATAGGGTGGTGCCCACCAAGGAATTTGCAATCTTTGCTAGATTTCACCAAATCTTAAGCTGCCAGTAAGAAGTACTCTGCATGTCCGTAGAGCCCCAAAGGCCACCTTTCATTTGATTTGCAGACCATGGGGAAAGGACTTCTTTTTCCCATGGGAAATGGCCTCCGTTTCGCAGCCACTCACGCTGGCAGAAAGTGGGGAGCCAAGCTAGAATGATGCAATCTTTGCTGGGTTTCTCCAAATCTAAAGCTGCCAATAAGAAGTACCCTGCATGTCCTTAGAGCCACAAAGGTCACCTTTCCTTTGATTTGCAGACCGTGGGGAAAGGACTTGTTTTTCCCATGGGAAATGGCCTCCGTTTGCGGCCACTCACCCTGGCAGAAAGTGGGAAGCCAAGCTAGAGTGATGCAATTTTGCTGGATTTTTCCAAACCTAAAGCTGGCAGCAACTAGGACCCTGTAAGTCCTTAGAGCCTGAAAGGCCACCTTGCATCTGATACCCAGACCCTGGGCCAATGACGTCATTTTCCCCATGGGAAATGGCCTCCATTTGTGGCCTCTCGTCCTGGCCAATAGGGTGGTGCCCACCAAGGAATTTGCAATCTTTACTAGATTTCTCCAAATCTTAAGCTGCCAGTAAGAAGTACCCTGCATGTCCTTAGAGCCCCAAAGGCCACCTTTCATTTGATTTGCAGACCATGGGGAAAGGACTTCTTTTTCCCATGGGAAATGGCCTCCGTTTGCGGCCACACACACTGGCAGAAAGTGGGGAGCCAAGCTAGAGTGATGCAATCTTTGCTGGATTTTTCCAAACCTAAAGCTGGCAGCAACTAGGACCCTGTAAGTCCTTACTGCCTGAAAGGCAACCTTGAACATATTACTGAGACCCTGGGTAAAGGACATTTTTCCCATGGAAAATGGCCTTCATTTGTGGCCACTTGGCCAGGCAGGCAGGGCAGTGCCAAGCGTGAAATTTGCACACTGTGCTGGATTCTTCCAAAACTAAAGCTGGCAGCAACTCGGACTTTGCAAGTCCTTAGAGCCCCAGATGCCACCTTTCATCTGATACCCAGCCCCTTGGCCAATGCCTTCATTTTCCCCATGGAAAATGGGGTCAGTTTGGGGCCACTCGCCCTGGCCATCTGCTTCGTTCCCTGTCTGAAATTTGCAAACTTGGCTGCTTTTCTCCAAAACTAAAGCTTCTGTCAACGAGGAGCCTGCAGCTCCTTCGAGCCCTAAACATCACCTCTCTGCTGATACCCAGATGATGGGGAAATTACTTCTTTTTACCATAGAAATAGAATCCCTGTGCAGCCACTCATGCTGGCAGAAAGTGGGGAGCCAATCTAGAGTGATGCAATCTTTACTGGATTTTTCCAAACCTAAAGCTGGCAGCAACTAGGGCCCTCTAAGTACTTAGAGCCTGAAAGGCCACCTTGAACATATTACTGAAACCCTGGGTAAAGGACATTTTTCCCATGGAAAATGGCCTTCATTTGTGGCCACTTGGCCTGGCAGGCAGGGCAGTGCCATGCCAGAAATTTACAAACTGTGCTGGATTTCCGTTAATAAAAGCTGGCAGCAATTCGGACCCTGCACGTCCTTAGAGCCCCAGATGCCACCTTTCATCTGATACCCAGCCCCTGGGCCAATGCCTTCATTTTCCCCATGGAAAATGGCCTCCATTTGTGGCCTCTCGTCCTGGCCAATAGGGTGGTGCCCAGCAAGAAATTTACAAAATGTGCTGGATTTCTCCAAATCTAAAGCTGCCAGTAAGAAGTACCCTGCATGTCCTTAGAGCCCCAAAGGCCACCTTTCATTTGATTTGCAGACCGCGGGGAAAGGACTTCTTTTTCCCATGGGAAATGGCCTCTGTTTGCGGCCACTCACCCTGGCAGAAAGTGGGGAGCCAAGCTAGAGTGATGCAATCTTTGCTGGATTTTTCCAAAACATAAGCTGGCAGCAACTAGGGCCCTCTTAGTACTTGGAGCCTGAAAGGCAACCTTGAACATATTACTGAGACCCTGGGTAAAGGACATTTTTCCCATGGAAAATGGCCTTCATTTGTGGCCACTTGGCCTGGCAGGCAGGGCAGTGCTATGCCAGAAATTTATAAACAGTGCTGGATTTCCCTTAATAAAAGCTGGCAGCAACTCGGACCCTGCAAGTCCTTAGAGCCCCAGATGCCACCTTTCATCTGATACCCAGACCCGGGGCCAATGCCTTCATTTTCCCCATGGGAAATTGCCTCCATTTGTGGCCTCTCGTCCTGGCCAATAGGGTGGTGCCCAGCAAGAAATTTGCAATCTTTGCTAGATTTCTCCAAATCTTAAGCTGCCAGTAAGAAGTACCCTGCATGTCCTTAGAGCCCCAAAGGCCACCTTTCATTTGTTTTGCAGACCATGGGGAAAGGACTTCTTTTTCCCATGGGAAATGGCCTCCGTTTGCGGCCACTCACCCTGGCAGAAAGTGGGGAGCCAAGCTAGAGTGATGCAATCTTTGCTGGGTTTCTCCAAATCTAAAGCTGCCAATAAGAAGTACCCTGCATGTCCTTAGAGCCCCAAAGGTCACCTTTCCTTTGATTTGCAGACCGTGGGGAAAGGACTTCTTTTTCCCATGGGAAATGGCCTCCGTTTGCGGCCACTCACCCTGGCAGAAAGTGGGAAGCCAAGCTAGAGTGATGCAACCTTTGCTGGATTTTTCCAAACCGAAAGCTGGCAGCAACTAGGACCCAGTAAGTCCTTAGAGCCTGAAAGGCCACCTTTCATCTGATACCCAGACCCGTGGCCAATGAGGTCATTTTCCCCATGGGAAATGGCCTCCATTTGTGGCCTCTCGTCCTGGCCAATAGGGTGGTGCCCAGCAAGAAATTTGCAATCTTTGCTAGATTTCTCCAAATCTTAAGCTGCCAGTAAGAAGTACCCTGCATGTCCTTAGAGCCCCAAAGGCCACCTTTCATTTGATTTGCAGACCATGGGGAAAGGACTTCTTTTTCCCATGGGAAATGGCCTCCGTTTGCGGCCACACACACTGGCAGAAAGTGGGGAGCCAAGCTAGAGTGATGCAATCTTTGCTGGATTTTTCCAAACCTAAAGCTGGCAGCAACTAGGACCCTGTAAGTCCTTACTGTCTGAAAGGCAACCTTGAACATATTACTGAGACCCTGGGTAAAGGACATTTTTCCCATGGAAAATGGCCTTCATTTGTGGCCACTTGGCCAGGCAGGCAGGGCAGTGCCAAGCGAGAAATTTGCACACTGTGCTGGATTCTTCCAAAACTAAAGCTGGCAGCAACTCGGACTTTGCAAGTCCTTAGAGCCCCAGATGCCACCTTTCATCTGATACCCAGCCCCTGGGCCAATGCCTTCATTTTCCCCATGGAAAATGGGGTCAGTTTGGGGCCACTCGCCCTGGCCATCTGCTTCGTTCCCTGTCTGAAATTTGCAAACTTGGCTGCTTTTCTCCAAAACTAAAGCTTCTGTCAACGAGGAGCCTGCAGCTCCTTCGAGCCCTAAACATCACCTCTCTGCTGATACCCAGATGATGGGGAAATTACTTCTTTTTACCATAGAAATAGTATCCCGGTGCAGCCACTCACGCTGGCAGAAAGTGGGGAGCCAAGCTAGAGTGATTCAATCTTTGCTGGATTTTTCCAAACCATAAGCTGGCAGCAACTAGGACCCTCTAAGTACTTAGAGCCTGAAAGGCCACCTTGAACATATTACTGAGACCCTGGGTAAAGGACATTTTTCCCATGGAAAATGGCCTTCATTTGTGGCCACTAGGCCTGGCAGGCAGGGCAGTGCCATGCCAGAAATTTACAAACTGTGCTGGATTTCCCTTAATAAAAGCTGGCAGCAACTCGGACCCTGCAAGTCCTTAGAGCCCTAGATGCCACCTTTCATCTGATACCCAGACCCGGGGCCAATGCCTTCATTTTCCCCATGGAAAATGGCCTCCATTTGTGGCCTCTCGTCCTGGCCAATAGGGTGGTGCCCACCAAGGAATTTGCAATCTTTGCTAGATTTCACCAAATCTTAAGCTGCCAGTAAGAAGTACTCTGCATGTCCGTAGAGCCCCAAAGGCCACCTTTCATTTGATTTCCAGATCGCGGGGAAAGGACTTCTTTTTCCCATGGGAAATGGCCTCCGTTTCGCAGCCACTCACGCTGGCAGAAAGTGGGGAGCCAAGCTAGAGTGATGCAATCTTTGCTGGGTTTCTCCAAATCTAAAGCTGCCTGTAAGAAATACCCTGCATGTCCTTAGAGCCCCAAAGGTCACCTTTCCTTTGATTTGCAGACCGTGGGGAAAGGACTTGTTTTTCCCATGGGAAATGGCCTCCGTTTGCGGCCACTCACCCTGGCAGAAAGTGGGGAGCCAAGCTAGAGTGATGCAATCTTTGCTGAATTTTCCAAACCTAAAGCTGGCAGCAACTAGGACCCTGTAAGTCCTTAGAGCCTGAAAGGCCACCTTGCATCTGATACCCAGACCCTGGGCCAATGACTTAATTTTCCCCATGGAAAATGGCCTCCATTTGTGGCCTCTCGTCCTGGCCAATAGGGTGGTGCCCACCAAGGAATTTGCAATCTTTGCTAGATTTCTCCAAATCTAAAGCTGCCAATAAGAAGTACCCTGCATGTCCTTAGAGCCCCAAAGGCTACCTTTCATTTTATTTGCAGACCGTGGGGAAAGGACTTCTTTTTCCCATGGGAAATGGCCTCTGTTTCGCAGCCACTCACGCTGGCAGAAAGTGGGAACCAAGCTAGAGTGATGCAATCTTTGCTGGATTTCTCCAAATTTAAGCTGCCAATAAGACGTACCCTGCCTGTCCTTAGAGCCCCAAAGGTCACGTTCCCCTTGATTTGCAGACCATGGGGAAAGGACTTCTTTTGCCCATGGGAAATGGCCTCCGTTTGCGGCCACTCACACTGGCAGAAAGTGGGAAGCCAAGCTAGAGTGATGCAATCTTTGCTGGATTTTTCCAAACCGAAAGCTGGCAACAACTAGGACCCTGTAAGTCCTTAGTGCCTGAAACGCCACCTTGCATCTGGTACCCAGACCATGGGTCAATGACTTAATTTTCCCCATGGAAAATGGCCTCCATTTGTGGCCTCTTGTCCTGGCCAATAGGGTGGTGCCCACCAAGGGATTTGCAATTTTGGTTAATTTCACCAAATCTTAAGCTGCCAGTAAGAAGTACCCTGCATGTCCGTAGAGCCCCAAAGGCCACCTTTCATTTGCTTTGCAGGCCGTGGGGAAAGGACTTCTTTTTCCCATGGAAAGTGGCCTCCGTTTGCGGCCACTCACCCTGGCAGAAAGTGGGGAGCCAAGCTAGAGTGATGCAATCTTTGCTGGATTTCTCCAAATCTAAAGCTGCCAGTAAGAATTAGCCTGCATGTCCGTAGAGCCCCAGAGGCCACCTTTCATTTGATTTGCAGTCCGTGGGGAAAGGACTTCTTTTTCCCATGGGAAATGGCCTCCGTTTCGCAGCCACTCACGCTGGCAGAAAGTGGGGAGCCAAGCTAGAGTGATGCAATCTTTGCTGGATTATTCCAAACATAAAGCTGGCAGCAACTAGGACCCTGTAAGTCCTTACTGCCTGAAAGGCCACCTTGAACATGTTACTGAGACTCTGGGTAAAGGACATTTTTCCCATGGAAAATGGCCTTCATTTGTGGCCACTTGGCCAGGCAGGCAGGGCAGTGCCATGCCAGAAATTTACAAACTGTGCTGGATTTCCCTTAATAAAAGCTGGCAGCAACTCGGACCCTGCAAGTCCTTAGAGCCCCAGATTCCACCTTTCATCTGATACCCAGCCCCTGGGCCAATGCCTTCATTTTCCCCATGGAAAATAGCCTCCATTTGTGGCCTCTCGTCCTGGCCAATAGGGTGGTGCCCAGCAAGAAATTTACAAAATGTGCTGGATTTCTCCAAATCTAAAGCTGCCATTAAGAAGTACCCTGCATGTCCTTAGAGCCCCAAAGGCCACCTTTCATTTGATTTGCAGACCGCGGGGAAAGGACTTCTTTTTCCCATGGGAAATGGCCTCCGTTTCGCAGCCACTCACGCTGGCAGAAAGTGGGGAGCCAAGCTAGAGTGATGCAATCTTTGCTGAACTTTTCCAAACCGAAAGCTGGCAGCAACTAGGACCCTGTAAGTCCTTAGAGCCTGAAAGGCCACCTTGCATCTGATACCCAGACCATGGGCCAATGACTTAATGTTCCCCATGGAAAATGGCCTCCATTTGTGGCCTCTCGTCCTGGCCAATAGGGTGGTGCCCACCAAGGAATTTGCAATCTTTGCTAGATTTCTCCAAATCTAAAGCTGCCAATAAGAAGTACCCTGCATGTCCTTAGAGCCCCAAAGGCTACCTTTCATTTGTTTTGCAGACCGTGGGGAAAGGACTTCTTTTTCCCATGGGAAATGGCCTCTGTTTCGCAGCCACTCACCCTGGCAGAAAGTGGGGAGCCAAGCTAGAGTGATGCAATCTTTGCTGGATTTCTCCAAATCTAAAGCTGCCAATAAGAAGTACCCTGCATGTCCTTAGAGCCCCAAAGGCCACCTTTCATTTGATTTGCAGACCGTGGGGAAAGGACTTCTTTTTCCCATGGGAAATGGCCTCCGTTTCGCAGCCACTCACCCTGGCAGAAAGTGGGGAGCCAAGCTAGAGTGATGCAATCTTTGCTGGATTTTTCCAAACCTAAAGCTGGCAGCAATTAGGGCCCTCTAAGTACTTAGAGCCTGAAAGGCCACCTTGAACCTATTACTGAGACCCTGGGTAAAGGACAATTTTCCCATGGAAAATGGCCTCCATTTGTGGCCACTTGGCCAGGCAGGCAGGGCAGTGCCAAGCGAGAAATTTGCACACTGTACTGGATTCTTCCAAAACTAAAGCTGGCAGCAGCTCGGACCCTGCAAGTCCTTAGAGCCTCAGATGCCACCTTTCATCTGATACCCAGCCCCTGGGCCAATGCCTTCATTTTCCCCATGGAAAATGGGGTCAGTTTGGGGCCACTCGCCCTGGCCATCTGCTTCGTTCCCTGTCTGAAATTTGCAAACTTGGCTGCTTTTCTCCAAAACTAAAGCTTCTGGCAACGAGGAGCCTGCAGCTCCTTCGAGCCCTAAACATCACCTCTCTGCTGATACCCAGATGATGGGGAAATTACTTCTTTTTACCATAGAAATAGGATCCCTGTGCGGCCACTCATGCTGGCAGAAAGTGGGGAGCCAATCTAGAGTGATGCAATCTTTACTGGATTTTTCCAAACCGTAAGCTGGCAGCAACTAGGACCCTCTAAGTACTTAGAGCCTGAAAGGCCACCTTGACAATATTACTGAGACTCTGGGTAAAGGACATTTTTCCCATGGAAAATGGCCTTCATTTGTGGCAGGCAGGGCAGTGCCATGCCAGAAATTTACAAACTGTGCTGGATTTCCCTTAATAAAAGCTGGCAGCAACTCGGACCCTGCAAGTCCTTAGAGCCCCAGATTCCACCTTTCATCTGATACCCAGACCCTGGGCCAATGCCTTCATTTTCCCCATGGAAAATGGCCTCCATTTGTGGCCTCTCGTCCTGGCCAATAGGGTGGTGCCCAGCAAGAAATTTACAAAATGTGCTGGATTTCTCCAAATCTAAAGCTGCCAGTAAGAAGTACCATGCATGTCCGTAGAGCCCCAAAGGCCACCTTTCATTTGCTTTGCAGGCCGCGGGAAAAGGACTTCTTTTTCCCATGGGAAATGGCCTCCGTTTGCAGCCACTCACGCTGGCAGAAAGTGGGGAGCCAAGCTAGAGTGATGCAATCTTTGCTGGATTTTTCCAAACCGAAAGCTGGTAGCAACTAGGACCCTCTAAGTCCTTAGAGCCTGAAAGGCCACCTTGCATCTGATACCCAGACCCTGGGCCAATGACGTCATTTTCCCCATGGGAAATGGCCTCCATTTGTGGCCTCTCGTCCTGGCCAATAGGGTGGTGCCCACCAAGGAATTTGCAATCTTTACTAGATTTCACCAAATCTTACGCTGCCAGTAAGAAGTACCCTGCATGTCCTTAGAGCCCCAAAGGCCACCTTTCATTTGATTTGCAGACCGTGGGGAAAGGACTTCTTTTTTCCCATGGGAAATGCCCTCCGTTTACAGCCACTCACGCTGGCAGAAATTGGGGAGCCAACCTAGAGTAATGCAATCTTTGCTGGATTTCTCCAAATCTCAAGCTGCCAATAAGAAGTACCCTGCATGTCCTTAGAGCCCCAAAGGCCACCTTTCATTTGATTTCCAGACCGTGGGGAAAGGACTTCTTTTTCCCATGGGAAATGGCCTCCGTTTCGCAGCCACTCACTCTGGCAGAAAGTGGGGAGCCAAGCTAGAGTGATGCAATCTTTGCTGGATTTTTCCAAACCTAAAGCTGGCAGCAACTAGGGCCCTCTAAGTACTTAGAGCCTGAAAGGCCACCTTGAACATATTACTGAGACCCTGGGTAAAGGACAATTTTCCCATGGAAAATGGCCTTCATTTGTGGCCACTTGGCCAGGCAGGCAGGGCAGTGCCAAGCGAGAAATTTGCACTCTGTGCTGGATTCTTCCAAAACTAAAGCTGGTAGCAACTAGGACCCTCTAAGTCCTTAGAGCCTGAAAGGCCACCATGCATCTGATACCCAGACCATGGGTCAATGACTTAATTTTCCCCATGGAAAATGGCCTCCATTTGTGGCCTCTCGTCCTGGCCAATAGGGTGGTGCCCACCAAGGGATTTGCAATTTTGGTAAATTTCACCAAATCTTAAGCTGCCAGTAAGAAGTACCCTGCATGTCCTTAGAGGCCCAAAGGCCATCTTTCATTTGCTTTGCAGGCCGTGGGGAAAGGACTTCTTTTTCCCATGGAAAGTGGCCTCCGTTTGCGGCCACTCACCCTGGCAGAAAGTGGGGAGCCAAGCTAGAGTGATGCAATCTTTGCTGGATTTCTCCAAATCTAAAGCTGCCAGTAAGAAGTACCCTGCATGTCCGTAGAGCCCCAGAGGCCGCCTTTCATTTGATTTGCAGTCCGTGGGGAAAGGACTTCTTTTTCCCATGGGAAATGGCCTCCGTTTCGCAGCCACTCACGCTGGCAGAAAGTGGGGAGCCAAGCTAGAGTGATGCAATCTTTGCTGGATTTTTCCAAACCATACGCTGGCAGCAACTAGGGCCCTCTAAGTACTTAGAGCATGAAAGGCAACCTTGAACCTATTACTGAGACCCTGGGTAAAGGACATTTTTCCCATGGAAAATGGCCTTCATTTGTGACTGTGGTCACAAGGGTTTTCAGGATGAAGAAGAGACGAGAATGTTGACTCCATGATCAGAAGGCTTGATTTATTATTTTATGATATATGTTACATTAAGACTATACTAAAAAGCAATAGAAAGGAAAAGGTTTCTTGAGAAGCTAGCTAAGCTAAGAATAGAAAAGAATGAATAACAAAGATCTGTGTCTCAGACAGAGCAAGAGCCAGCTCTGCCATGAGTGGTCAAGAAATCCAAACACCCACAGGAGACCAATCACCTGTTGCATTCCACAGCAGCAGATAACCATTGTTTACTTTGGTTGCTGAACTGCAGCTTGTCACAAGGAAAAATCCTAAGAAAGGATTTTTCATGAAAGATGTCTGCGACATGTCACCTTTTTTTTATTTAGTTAAATTAAAAGGAAAAAGTGTTTGTAATTTTCTCTGCTGTACTCATGCTGAAGAAAAAGACAAACACTTGACAGGTTATCTGTTGCCAATCAAACTCCACTCAAGTGCTCCTGTGGAATGCACTGGGAATTTCTTCACCTGTAGAACATAAAATTCTATCATATTACTAAAACAATTCTATAATATAAGAAAATGCAAAAACAATGCAAAGAAAATTCAAGTCCAAGCAGCTGAGTTTCAGGAAAAGTCCATGGCTTGAAGATGTTCCTCTTTGCCATATCTGAAAGTTTCTTTTGGTCCTGAAACAGGCTTGCTACAGAAAGGTCCATCAATATTTATCAAAAGTCCATTGACAGTCTTCAAACAATTTTGAGAAAATTAGAAAATTTCTGAAATGTCTTGCCACAGCCCTTCATTGAACAACTTGGGCTGAAGCCAATCCCTGGCTCCTCAATGCCTCTGAGCTGCTGCCAGCTCTTTCACCCTTTTTTATTCAATTTAATTTTTTTTTTTTTTTTTTTTTTTTTTTGTTTGTTTGTCTTGTCGGAAAGAGCAGCAGCAGCAGCAGAGGAGCCAGAGAGAGGCCCTTGAGGGCCCTGGCCCATGTGGAAGGATCAGGAACCCCAGACCTGGCCCACTGAAAGGTGGCCCAGGACCAGAAGGAGGAAGCAAAGCCCCCAAACTCAACAGGAGGCTGGGAGGTGGCCCTGGCCCAAGCAACCAAGCCAGACAGCCCAGGCCCAGCCCCCGAGGCAGGCTCTGCATTGGCACAGACCCGCACCCTTTTGCCAGTACAATGGCAGAAGGGGTGACCAAACGCTTCCTTTCCCCAAAATCACCGAGGCATGCCGGCAATGGGAAGACAGAAGCTGTCCCGAGAAACTTCGTCTCGGGTCTGGGGATGTCCTTTCCCCACAGCAGACAAGCGATGCTCGCTTCCTGCTGTGCCCTCTGCCTCTGCGATGCAAATGCACCAGGTGTTCCTCCCATCTGCCTCACGGCACCACCTCCACCCGCTCTGGGCTGGGGACCAGAGGCAGAACTTCCAGGACCCACCTCCCCCTCGCCGCTGGGGCGTGCGAGGGGCGGCAGAGAGATTCGCATCCCCCAGGGAGAAACCCCGGACCAAACACCCCCCAACCCGCCAAGAATGCTGATCTTGAAAACAGGCAGCCGGGCTGCGCCCACAGCCAGCTGTCGGGCCATGCCTCCTCCACGGAAGGACAGGCTGACGCCCTCTTCCCCTGTCCCAGCTCCCCCCGTAGGGGCAGCCCTGGGACAACCCGAAAAACTCGGGGAGGAAGTCACGCTGGATGCAGGAGGCGCCTCTGCTGCTGCCGCCGGCTCCAAGGCAGCCTCTGACGCAGACATGGAGAACGGAGTCCCCGCAGGGGCGGGCAGCGGGGCCACCTGGGGAGGCGGCGGGGGCGGCGGGGGCGGCACGGGGTCGGCAGCTTCTTCTGCGCCGGACTCTGACATCGGCCGCGGAACCGCAGTCGCAGAAGGCGGCGGGACGGCCGGGGGGAGCGGTGGATCGCTGTTGCCCAGCAACATCGGCGCAGCCGCGGGAAGCGGTGTCTCTGAGATAGATGCAGGCAGGGAAGCCGGCGGAACCGCGGCCAGAGCGCCCACAGGCTCCCCCGGAGGGGCGGCCGCGGGACGGGCCGCGGGGGGAACCGCCCGCACCCGCGGGGCGGGTTGGGGCGGTGCCTGTGGCGCTGGCCGGGGCGGTGCCCGTGGCGCTGGCCGGGGCGGCGCCGCCCACTCCCATCCCCCCTGAGAGCAACGGGAGGGGGGAACAAACGGCTCCGTCTGAGCATGCTCCGAAGACGCAGTAAAAAAAACTTCGGCTGCGGGCGAAACTTCGCCCCCCCACTGTGGTTCAGGGGGGCTGGAAAGCAGCAGATCATCCCCCTCCAAAGGGTCTTCCCCCAGAATTGGGGGGAACGGGGCCTTCCCCTTGCAGTTAGCAATCCAGGGAAAAACAGCTGCTCTCCGTTTCAAGACTAGAAAGAGCTTCAAAAAGGTTGGATAAATCGAGGGGCATCCGAACCCCCGGTATAAAAAGAATTGGAAAATGGAGCCCATACACTCCCAGACAAACACATCGAGGGCATATAGCACATTCGTAAAAAACCCAAAGAGCTTCGCCCATCGAAAAAACTCATAGAGATCTGCCTCCAACAGGAGAATTCTGTCCTCTTCACCCCATTTTTGCCAGAGGGCAATAAGTTTCTCCTCTGAAGGGGAGAATGGAACCTCATCCTCTAGGGGAGGAGTCCTCCAGATGAGCAGCCACAAACTGCGAATGACCTCATCTTTAGGAGGGGAAAAACCAACAGTACCTTGTGACAGTGTCCAGGACTCTCTGGCTATCTGCACGGTGCTGCTGAGCTTTCCGAACATCTTCCTGGAGGCTTTTCAGAAGGGTCTCTTTGTGGTCAGCCTTGCTGTGAACTCTGTCCAAATTCGGATCTTCAGTTCTTCAGCTCCTGGCTAGAATCCACTTCTGTGGACACTTGTGAAGCAACCATCAATGCCACACATTCAGGGTTTACCCAGTGCAGCAATGCTCCTCTGGTGGTCTCACCAAGTGATGATTGTCCTCCTCAGTCGGGGGTCACCAATTGTGACTGTGGCCACAAGGGTTTTCAGGATGAAGAAGAGACGAGAATGTTGACTCCATGATCAGAAGGCTTGATTTATTATTTTATGATATATGTTACATTAAGACTATACTAAAAAGCAATAGAAAGGAAAAGGTTTCTTGAGAAGCTAGCTAAGCTAAGAATAGAAAAGAATGAATAACAAAGATCTGTGTCTCAGACAGAGCAAGAGCCAGCTCTGCCATGAGTGGTCAAGAAATCCAAACACCCACAGGAGACCAATCACCTGTTGCATTCCACAGCAGCAGATAACCATTGTTTACTTTGGTTGCTGAACTGCAGCTTGTCACAAGGAAAAATCCTAAGAAAGGATTTTTCATGAAAGATGTCTGCGACACTCATTTGTGGCCACTTGGCCAGGCAGGCAGGGCAGTGCCAAGCGAGAAATTTGCACACTGTGCTGGATTCTTCCAAAACTAAAGCTGGCAGCAACTCGGACCCTGCAAGTCCTTAGAGCCTCAGATTCCACCTTTCATCTGATACCCAGCCCCTGGGCCAATGCCTTCATTTTCCCCATGGAAAATGGGGTCAGTTTGGGGCCACACGCCCTGGCCATCTGCTTCGTTCCCTGTCTGAAATTTGCAAACTTGGCTGCTTTTCTCCAAAACTAAAGCTTCTGGCAACGAGGAGCCTGCAGCTCCTTCGAGCCCTAAACATCACCTCTCTGCTGATACCCAGATGATGGGGAAATTACTTCTTTTTACCATAGAAATAGTATCCCTGTGCAGCCACTCACGCTGCAGAAAGTGGGGAGCCAAGCTAGAGTGATGCAATCTTTGCTGGATTTTTCCAAACCATAAGCTGGCAGCAACTAGGACCCTCTAAGTACTTAGAGCCTGAAAGGCCACCTTGAACATATTACTGAGACTCTGGGTAAAGGACATTTTTCCCATGGAAAATGGCCTTCATTTGTGGCCACTTGGCCAGGCAGGCAGGTCAGTGCCATGCCAGAAATTTACAAACTGTGCTGGATTTCCCTTAATAAAAGCTGGCAGCAACTCGGACCCTGCAAGTCCTGAGAGCCCGAGATTCCACCTTTCATCTGATACCCAGACCCGGGGCCAATGCCTTCATTTTCCCCATGGAAAATGGCCTCCATTTGTGGCCTCTCGTCCTGGCCAATAGGGTGGTGCCCAGCAAGAAATTTACAAAATGTGCTGGATTTCTCCAAATCTAAAGCTGCCAGTAAGAAGTACCCTGCATGTCCGTAGAGCCCCAAAGGCCACCTTTCATTTGATTTGCAGACCATGGGGAAAGGACTTCTTTTTCCCATGGGAAATGGCCTCCATTTCGCAGCCACCCACGCTGCCAGAAAGTGGGGAGCCAAGCTAGAGTGATGCAATCTTTGCTGGATTTTTCCAAACCGAAAGCTGGCAGACTCTCGGACCCTCTAAGTCCTTAGAGCCTGAAAGGCCACCTTGCATCTGATACCCAGACCCTGGGCCAATGCCTTCATTTTCCCCATGGGAAATGGCCTCCATTTGTGGCCTCTCGCCCTGGCCAATAGGGTGGTGCCCACCAAGGAATTTGCAATCTTTGCTACATTTCTCCAAATCTTAAGCTGCCAGTAAGAAGTACCCTGCATGTCCTTAGAGCCCCAAAGGCCACCTTTCATTTGTTTTGCAGACCATGGGGAAAGGACTTCTTTTTCCCATGGGAAATGGCCTCCGTTTCGCAGCCACTCACCCTGGCAGAAAGTGGGGAGCCAAGCTAGAGTGATGCAATCTTTGCTGGGTTTCTCCAAATCTAAAGCTGCCTGTAAGAAGTACCCTGCATGTCCTTAGAGCCACAAAGGTCACCTTTCCTTTGATTTGCAGACCGTGGGGAAAGGACTTCTTTTTCCCATGGGAAATGGCCTCCGTTTGCGGCCACTCACCCTGGCAGAAAGTGGGGAGCCAAGCTAGAGTGATGCAATCTTTGCTGAATTTTTCCAAACCGAAAGCTGGCAGCAACTAGGACCCTCTAAGTCCTTAGAGCCTGAAAGGCCACCTTGCATCTGATACCCAGACCATGGGCCAATGACTTAATTTTCCCCATGGGAAATGGCCTCCATTTGTGGCCTCTCGTCCTGGCCAATAGGGTGGTGCCCACCAAGGAATTTGCAATCTTTGCTAGATTTCTCCAAATCTAAAGCTGCCAATAAGAAGTACCCTGCATGTCCTTAGAGCCCCAAAGGCTACATTTCATTTGATTTGCAGACCATGGGGAAAGGACTTCTTTTTCCCATGGGAAATGGCCTCTGTTTCGCAGCCACTCACCCTGGCAGGAAGTGGGGAGCCAAGCTAGAGTGATGCAATCTTTGCTGGATTTCTCCAAATCTAAAGCTGCCAATAAGAAGTACCCTGCATGTCCTTAGAGCCCCAAAGGCCACCTTTCATTTGATATGCAGACCGTGGGGAAAGGACTTCTTTTTCCCATGGGAAATGGCCTCCGTTTCGCAGCCACTCACCCTGGCAGAAAGTGGGGAGCCAAGCTAGAGTGATGCAATCTTTGCTGGATTTTTCCAAACCTAAAGCTGGCAGCAACTAGGGCCCTCTAAGTCCTTAGAGCCTGAAAGGCCACCATGAACCTATTACTGAGACCCTGGGTAAAGGACAATTTTCCCATGGAAAATGGCCTCCATTTGTGGCCACTTGGCCAGGCAGGCAGGGCAGTGCCAAGCGAGAAATTTGCACACTGTGCTGGATTCCTACAAAACTAAATCTGGCAGCAGCTCGGACCCTGCAAGTCCTTAGAGCCTCAGATGCCACCTTTCATCTGATACCCAGCCCCTGGGCCAATGCCTTCATTTTCCCCATTGAAAATGGGGTCAGTTTGGGGCCACTCGCCCTGGCCATCTGCTTCGTTCCCTGTCTGAAATTTGCAAACTTGGCTGCTTTTCTCCAAAACTAAAGCTTCTGGCAACGAGGAGCCTGCAGCTCCTTCGAGCCCTAAACATCACCTCTCTGCTGATACCCAGATGATGGGGAAATTACTTCTTTTTACCATAGAAATAGTATCCCTGTGCAGCCACTCACGCTGGCAGAAAGTGGGGAGCCAAACTAGAGTGATGCAATCTTTGCTGGATTTTTCCAAACCATAAGCTGGCAGCAACTAGGACCCTCTAAGTACTTAGAGCCTGAAAGGCCACCTTGAACATGTTACTGAGACTATGGGTAAAGGACATTTTTCCCATGGAAAATGGCCTTCATTTGTGGCAGGCAGGGCAGTGCCATGCCAGAAATTTACAAACTGTGCTGGATTTCCCTTAATAAAAGCTGGCAGCAACTCGGACCCTGCAAGTCCTTAGAGCCCCAGATTCCACCTTTCATCTGATACCCAGACCCTGGGCCAATGCCTTCATTTTCCCCATGGAAAATGGCCTCCATTTGTGGCCTCTCGTCCTGGCCAATAGGGTGGTGCCCAGCAAGAAATTTACAAAATGTGCTGGATTTCTCCAAATCTAAAGCTGTCAGTAAGAAGTACCATGTATGTCCTTAGAGCCCCAAAGGCCACCTTTCATTTGATTTGCAGACCATGGGGAAAAGACTTCTTTTTCCCATGGGAAATGGCCTCCGTTTGCAGCCACTCACGCTGGCAGAAAGTGGGGAGCCAAGCTAGAGTGATGCAATCTTTGCTGGATTTTTCCAAACCTAAAGCTGGCAGCAACTAGGACCCTCTAAGTCCTTAGAGCCTGAAAGGCCACCTTGCATCTGATACCCAGACCCTGGGCCAATGACGTCATTTTCCCCATGGGAAATGGCCTCCATTTGTGGCCTCTCGTCCTGGCCAATAGGGTGGTGCCCACCAAGGAATTTGCAATCTTTACTAGATTTCACCAAATCTTAAGCTGCCAGTAAGAAGTACCCTGCATGTCCGTAGAGCCCCAAAGGCCACCTTTCATTTGATTTGCAGACCGTGGGGAAAGGACTTCTTTTTCCCATGGGAAATGGCCTCCGTTTCGCAGCCACTCACACTGGCAGAAAGTGGGGAGCCAAGCAAGAGTGATGCAATCTTTGCTGGATTTCGCCAAATCTAAAGCTGCCAATAAGAAGTACGCTGCATGTCCGTAGAGGCCCAATGGCCACCTTTCATTTGATTTGCAGACTGTGAGGAAAGGACTTTTTTTCCCATGGGAAATGGCCTCCGTTTACAGCCACTCACGCTGGCAGAAATTGGGGAGCCAAGCTAGAGTGATGCAATCTTTGCTGGATTTCTCCAAATTTAAAGCTGCCAGTAAGAAGTACCCTGCATGTCCTTAGAGCCCCAAAGGCCACCTTTCATTTGATATCCAGACCGTGGGGAAAGGACTTCTTTTTCCCATGGGAAATGGCCTCCGTTTCGCAGCCACTCACTCTGGCAGAAAGTGGGGAGCCAAGCTAGAGTGATGCAATCTTTGCTGGATTTTTCCAAACCTAAAGCTGGCAGCAACTAGGGCCCTCTAAGTACTTAGAGCCTGAAAGGCCACCTTGAACATATTACTGAGACCCTGGGTAAAGGACAATTTTCCCATGGAAAATGGCCTCCATTTGTGGCAGGCAGGGCAGTGCCATGCCAGAAATTTACAAACTGTGCTGGATTTCCCTTAATAAAAGCTGGCAGCAACTCGGACCCTGCAAGTCCTTAGAGCCCGAGATTCCACCTTTCATCTGATACCCAGACCCGGGGCCAATGCCTTCATTTTCCCCATGGAAAATGGCCTCCATTTGTGGCCTCTCGTCCTGGCCAATAGGGTGGTGCCCAGCAAGAAATTTACAAAATGTGCTGGATTTCTCCAAATCTAAAGCTGCCAGTAAGAAGTACCATGCATGTCCTTAGAGCCCCAAAGGCCACCTTTCATTTGATTTGCAGACCGTGGGGAAAGGACTTCTTTTTCCCATGGGAAATGGCCTCCGTTTGCAGCCACTCACGCTGGCAGAAAGTGGGGAGCCAAGCTAGAGTGATGCAATCTTTGCTGGATTTTTCCAAACCGAAAGCTGGTAGCAACTAGGACCCTGTAAGTCCTTAGAGCCTGAAAGGCCACCTTGCATCTGATACCCAGACCCTGGGCCAATGAGGTCATTTTCCCCATGGAAAATGGCCTTCATTTGTGGCCACTTGGCCAGGCAGGCAGGGCAGTGCCAAGCGAGAAATTTGCACACTGTGCTGGATTCTTCCAAAACTAAAGCTGGCAGCAACTCGGACCCTGCAAGTCCTTAGAGCCTCAGATGCCACCTTTCATCTGATACCCAGCCCCTGGGCCAATGCCTTCATTTTCCCCATGGAAAATGGGGTCAGTTTGGGGCCACTCGCCCTGGCCATCTGCTTCGTTCCCTGTCTGAAATTTGCAAACTTGGCTGCTTTTCTCCAAAACTAAAGCTTCTGGCAACGAGGAGCCTGCAGCTCCTTCGAGCCCTAAACATCACCTCTCTGCTGATACCCAGATGATGGGGAAATTACTTCTTTTTGCCATAGAAATAGTATCCCTGTGCAGCCACTCACGCTGGCAGAAAGTGGGGAGCCAAACTAGAGTGATGCAATCTTTGCTGGATTTTTCCAAACCATAAGCTGGCAGCAACTAGGACCCTCTAAGTCCTTAGAGCCTGAAAGGCCACCTTGCATCTGATACCCAGACCCTGGGCCAATGACGTCATTTTCCCCATGGGAAATGGCCTCCATTTGTGGCCTCTCGTCCTGGCCAATAGGGTGGTGCCCACCAAGGAATTTGCAATCTTTGCTAGATTTCACCAAATCTTAACCTGCCAGTAAGAAGTACTCTGCATGTCCTTAGACCCCAAAGGCCACCTTTCTTTTGTTTTGCAGACCATGGGGAAAGGACTTCTTTTTCCCATGGGAAATGGCCTATATTTCAACACCACTCACCCTGGCAGAAAGTGGGGAGCCAAGCTAGAGTGATGCAATCTTTGCTGGGTTTCTCCAAATCTAAAGCTGCCATTAAGAAGTACCCTGCATGTCCATAGAGCCCCAAAGGTCACCTTTCATTTGATTTGCAGACCGTGGGGAAAGGACTTCTTTTTCCCATGGGAAATGGCCTCCATTTGCGGCCACTCACCCCGGCAGAAAGTGGGGAGCCAAGCTAGAGTGATGCAATCTTTGCTGGATTTTTCCAAACCTAAAGCTGGCAGCAACTAGGACCCTGTAAGTCATTAGTGCCTTAAAGGCCACCTTGCATCTGATACCCAGACCCTGGGCCAATGACGTCATTTTCCCCATGGGAAATGGCCTCCATTTGTGGCCTCTCGTCCTGGCCAATAGGGTGGTGCCCACCAAGGAATTTGCAATCTTTGCTAGATTTCACCAAATCTTAAGCTGCCAATAAGAAGTACCCTGCATGTCCGTAGAGCCCCAAAGGCCACCTTTCATTTGATTTGCCGACCGTGGGGAAAGGACTTCTTTTTCCCATGGGAAATGGCCTCCGTTTCGCAGCCACTCACGCTGGCAGAAAGTGGGGAGCCAATCTAGAGTGATGCAATCTTTGCTGGATTTCTCCAAATCTAAAGCTGCCAATAAGAAGTACCCTGCATGTCCTTAGAGCCCCAAAGGTCACGTTCCCTTTGATTTGCAGACCATGGGGAAAAGACTTCTTTTTCCCATGGGAAATAGCCTCCGTTTGCGGCCACTCACACTGGCAGAAAGTGGGGAGCCAAGCTAGAGTGATGAAATCTTTGCTGGATATTTCCAAACCTAAAGCTGGCAGCAACTAGGACCCTGTAAGTCCTTAGTGCCTGAAAGGCCACCTTGCATCTGATACCCAGACCATGGGCCAATGACTTAATTTTCCCCATGGAAAATGGCCTCCATTTGTGGCCTCTCGTCCTGGCCAATAGGGTGGTGCCCACCAAGGAATTTGCAATCTTTGCTAGATTTCACCAAATCTTAAGCTGCCAGTAAGAAGTACCCTGCATGTCCTTAGACCCCAAAGGCCACCTTTCATTTGTTTTGCAGACCATGGGGACAGGACTTCTTTTTCCCATGGGAAATGGCCTACGTTTCGAAACCACTCACGCTGGCAGAAAGTGGGGAGCCAAGCTAGAGTGATGCAATCTTTGCTGGATTTCTCCAAATCTAAAGCTGCCAGTAAGAAGTACCCTGCATGTCCTTAGAGCCCCAAAGGCCACCTTTCATTTGATTTGCAGACCGTGGGGAAAGGACTTCTTTTTCCCATGGGAAATGGCCTCCGTTTCGCAGCCACTCTCCCTGGCAGAAAGTGGGGAGCCAAGCTAGAGTGATGCAATCTTTGCTGGATTTTTCCAAACCATAAGCTGGCAGCAACTAGGGCCCTCTAAGTACTTAGAGCCTGAAAGGCCACCTTGAACATATTACTGAGACCCTGGGTAAAGGACATTTTTCCCATGGAAAATGGCCTTCATTTGTGGCCACTTGGCCTGGCAGGCAGGGCAGTGCCATGCCAGAAATTTACAAACTGTGCTGGATTTCCCTTAATAAAAGCTGGCAGCAACTCGGACCCTGCAAGTCCTTAGAGCCCCAGATGCCACCTTTCATCTGATACCCAGACCCGGGGCCAATGCCTTCATTTTCCCCATGGAAAATGGCCTCCATTTGTGGCCTCTCGTCCTGGCCAATAGGGTGGTGCCCACCAAGGAATTTGAAATCTTTGCTAGATTCCACCAAATCTTAAGCTGCCAGTAAGAAGTACTCTGCATGTCCGTAGAGCCCCAAAGGCCACCTTTCATTTGTTTTGCAGACCATGGGGAAAGGACTTCTTTTTCCCATGGGAAATGGCCTCCGTTTCACAGCCACTCACGCTGGCAGAAAGTGGGGAGCCAAGATAGAGTGATGCAATCTTTGCTGGGTTTCTCCAAATCTAAAGCTGCCAATAAGAAGTACCCTGCATGTCCTTAGAGACCCGAAGGTCACCTTTCCTTTGATTTGAAGACCGTGGGGAAGGGACTTTTCTTCCATGGGAAATGGCCTCCGTTTCGCAGCCACTCTCCCTGGCAGAAAGTGGGGAGCCAAGCTAGAGTGATGCAATCTTTGCTGGATTTTTCCAAACCTAAAGCTGGCAGCAACTAGGACCCTCTAAGTCCTTAGAGCCTGAAAAGCCACCTTGCATCTGATACCCAAACCCTGGGCCAATGAGGTCATTTTCCCCATGGAAAATGGCCTCCATTTGTGGCCTCTCGTCCTGGCCAATAGGGTGGTGCCCAGCAAGAAATTTGCAATCTTTGCTAGATTTCTCCAAATCTAAAGCTGCCAGTAAGAAGCAGCCTGCATGTCCTTAGAGCCCCAAAGGCCACCTTTCATTTGTTTTGCAGACCATGGGGAAAGGACTTCTTTTTCCCATGGGAAATGGCCTCCGTTTCGCAGCCACTCACGCTGGCAGAAAGTGGGGAGCCAAGCTAGAGTGATGCAATCTTTGCTGGATTTTTCCAAACCTAAAGCTGGCAGCAATTAGGGCCCTCTAAGTACTTAGAGCCTGAAAGGCCACCTTGAACATATTACTGAGACCCTGGGTAAAGGACATTTTTCCCATGGAAAATGGCCTTCATTTGTGGCCACTTGGCCTGGCAGGCAGGGCAGTGCCATGCCAGAAATTTACAAACTGTGCTGGATTTCCCTTAATAAAAGCTGGCAGCAACTCGGACCCTGCAAGTCCTTAGAGCCCCAGATGCCACCTTTCATCTGATACCCAGACCCGGGGCCAATGCCTTCATTTTCCCCATGGAAAATGGCCTCCATTTGTGGCCTCTCGTCCTGGCCAATAGGGTGGTGCCCACCAAGGAATTTGAAATCTTTGCTAGATTCCACCAAATCTTAAGCTGCCAGTAAGAAGTACTCTGCATGTCCGTAGAGCCCCAAAGGCCACCTTTCATTTGTTTTGCAGACCATGGGGAAAGGACTTCTTTTTCCCATGGGAAATGGCCTCCGTTTCACAGCCACTCACGCTGGCAGAAAGTGGGGAGCCAAGATAGAGTGATGCAATCTTTGCTGGGTTTCTCCAAATCTAAAGCTGCCAATAAGAAGTACCCTGCATGTCCTTAGAGACCCGAAGGTCACCTTTCCTTTGATTTGAAGACCGTGGGGAAGGGACTTTTCTTCCATGGGAAATGGCCTCCGTTTCGCAGCCACTCTCCCTGGCAGAAAGTGGGGAGCCAAGCTAGAGTGATGCAATCTTTGCTGGATTTTTCCAAACCTAAAGCTGGCAGCAACTAGGACCCTCTAAGTCCTTAGAGCCTGAAAAGCCACCTTGCATCTGATACCCAAACCCTGGGCCAATGAGGTCATTTTCCCCATGGAAAATGGCCTCCATTTGTGGCCTCTCGTCCTGGCCAATAGGGTGGTGCCCAGCAAGAAATTTGCAATCTTTGCTAGATTTCTCCAAATCTAAAGCTGCCAGTAAGAAGCAGCCTGCATGTCCTTAGAGCCCCAAAGGCCACCTTTCATTTGTTTTGCAGACCATGGGGAAAGGACTTCTTTTTCCCATGGGAAATGGCCTCCGTTTCGCAGCCACTCACGCTGGCAGAAAGTGGGGAGCCAAGCTAGAGTGATGCAATCTTTGCTGGGTTTCTCCAAATCTAAAGCTGCCAATAAGAAGTACCGTGCATGTCCTTAGAGCCCCAAAGGTCACGTTCCCTTTGATTTGCAGACCGTGGGGAAAGGACTTCTTTTTCCCATGGGAAATGGCCTTCATTTGTGGCCACTTGGCCAGGCAGGCAGGGCAGTGCCAAGCGAGAAATTTGCACACTGTGCTGGATTCTTCCAAAACTAAAGCTGGCAGCAACTCGGACCCTGCAAGTCCTTAGAGCCTCAGATGCCACCTTTCATCTGATACCCAGCCCCTGGGCCAATGCCTTCATTTTCCCCATGGAAAATGGGGTCAGTTTGGGGCCACTCGCCCTGGCCATCTGCTTCGTTCCCTGTCTGAAATTTGCAAACTTGGCTGCTTTTCTCCAAAACTAAAGCTTCTGGCAACGAGGAGCCTGCAGCTCCTTCGAGCCCTAAACATCACCTCTCTGCTGATACCCAGATGATGGGGAAATTACTTCTTTTTACCATAGAAATAGTATCC
Source organism: Molothrus aeneus (assembly GCF_037042795.1). Lineage (NCBI taxonomy): Eukaryota > Metazoa > Chordata > Aves > Passeriformes > Icteridae > Molothrus > Molothrus aeneus. The sequence goes on along the minus strand of NW_027098865.1, from coordinate 52,926 downwards.
CTGTGCAGCCACTCACGCTGGCAGAAAGTGGGGAGCCAAACTAGAGTGATGCAATCTTTGCTGGATTTTTCCAAACCATAAGCTGGCAGCAACTAGGACCCTCTAAGTCCTTAGAGCCTGAAAGGCCACCTTGCATCTGATACCCAGACCCTGGGCCAATGACGTCATTTTCCCCATTGGAAATGGCCACCATTTGTGGCCTCTCGTCCTGGCCAATAGGGTGGTGCCCACCAAGGAATTTGCAATCTTTGCTAGATTTCACCAAATCTTAAGCTGCCAATAAGAAGTACCCAGCATGTCCGTAGAGCCCCAAAGGCCACCTTTCCTTTGATTTGCCGACCGTGGGGAAAGGACTTCTTTTTCCCATGGGAAATGGCCTCCCTTTACAGCCACTCACGCTGGCAGAAAGTGGGGAGCCAAGCTAGAGTGATGCAATCTTTGCTGGATTTCTCCAAATCTAAAGCTGCCAGTAAGAAGTACCCTGCATGTCCTTAGAGCCCCAAAGGCCACCTTTCATTTGTTTTGCAGACCGTGGGGAAAGGACTTCTTTTTCCCATGGGAAATGGCCTCCGTTTCTCAGCCACTCACCCTGGCAGAAAGTGGGGAGCCAAGCTAGAGTGATGCAATCTTTGCTGGGTTTCTCCAAATCTAAAGTTGCCAATAAGAAGTACCCTGCATGTCCTTAGAGCCCCAAAGGTCACCTTCCCTTTGATTTGCAGACCGTGGGGAAAGGACTTCTTTTTCCCATGGGAAATGGCCTCCGTTTGCAGCCACTCACCCTGGCAGAAAGTGGGGAGCCAAGCTAGAGTGATGCAATCTTTGCTGGATATTTCCAAACCTAAAGCTGGCAGCAACTAGGACCCTGTAAGTCCTTAGAGCCTGAAAGGCCACCTTGCATCTGATACCCAGACCATGGGCCCATGACTTAATTTTCCCTATGGAAAATGGCCTCCATTTCTGGCCTCTTGTCCTGGCCAATAGGGTGGTGCCCACCAAGGAATTTGCAATCTTTGCTAGATTTCTCCAAATCTTAAGCTGTTAGTAAGAAGTACTCTGCATGTCCTTAGAGGCCCAAAGGCCACCTTTCATTTGATTTGCAGACCATGGGGAAAGGACTTCTTTTTCCCATGGGAAATGGCCTCCGTTTCGCAGCCACTCTCCCTGGCAGAAAATGGGGAGCCAAGCTAGAGTGATGCAATCTTTGCTGGATTTTTCCAAACCATAAGCTGGCAGCAACTAGGGCCCACTAAGTACTTAGAGCCTGAAAGGCCACCTTGAACATATTACTGAGACCCTGGGTAAAGGACATTTTTCCCATGGAAAATGGCCTTCATTTGTGGCCACTTGGCCAGGCAGGCAGGGCAGTGCCAAGCGAGAAATTTGCACACTGTGCTGGATTCCTACAAAACTAAAGCTGGCAGCAACTAGGACCCTGCAAGTCCTTAGAGCCCCAGATGCCACCTTGCATCTGATACCCAGACCCTGGGCCGATGCCTTCATTTTCCCCATGGAAAATGGGGTCAGTTTGGGGCCACTCGCCCTGGCCATCTGCTTCGTTCCCTGTCTGAAATTTGCAAACTTGGCTGCTTTTCTCCAAAACTAAAGCTTCTGGCAACGAGGAGCCTGCAGCTCCTTCGAGCCCTAAACATCACCTCTCTGCTGATACCCAGATGATGGGGAAATTACTTCTTTTTACCATAGAAATAGTATTCCTGTGCAGCCACTCACGCTGGCAGAAAGTGGGGAGCCAAGCTAGAGTGATGCAATCTTTGCTGGATTTTTCCAAACCATAAGCTGGCAGCAACTAGGACCCTCTAAGTCCTTAGAGCCTGAAAGGCCACCTTGAACATATTACTGAGACCGTGTGTAAAGGACATTTTTCCCATGGAAAATGGCCTTCATTTGTGGCCACTTGGCCTGGCAGGCAGGGCAGTGCCATGCCAGAAATTTACAAACTGTGCTGGATTTCCCTTAATGAAAGCTGGCAGCAACTCGGACCCTGCAAGTCCTTTGAGCCCCTGATTCCACCTTTCATCTGATACCCAGACCCGGGGCCAATGCCGTCATTTTCCCCTAGGAAAATGGCCTCCATTTGTGGCCTCTCGTCCTGGCCAATAGGGTGGTGCCCAGCAAGAAATTTACAAAATGTGCTGGATTTCTCCAAATCTAAAGCTGCCAGTAAGAAGTACCATGCATGTCCTTAGAGCCCCAAAGGCCACCTTTCATTTGATTTGCAGACCGCGGGGAAAGGACTTCTTTTTCCCATGGGAAATGGCCTCCGTTTGCAGCCACTCACGCTGGCAGAAAGTGGGGAGCCAAGCTAGAGTGATGCAATCTTTGCTGGATTTTTCCAAACCGAAAGCTGGTAGCAACTAGGACCCTGTAAGTCCTTAGAGCCTGAAAGGCCACCTTGCATCTGATACCCAGACCCTGGGCCAATGAGGTCATTTTCCCCATGGAAAATGGCCTTCATTTGTGGCCACTTGGCCAGGCAGGCAGGGCAGTGCCAAGCGAGAAATTTGCACACTGTGCTGGATTCTTCCAAAACTAAATCTGGCAGCAGCTCGGACCCTGCAAGTCCTTAGAGCCTCAGATGCCACCTTTCATCTGATACCCAGCCCCTGGGCCAATGCCTTCATTTTCCCCATTGAAAATGGGGTCAGTTTGGGGCCACTCGCCCTGGCCATCTGCTTCGTTCCCTGTCTGAAATTTGCAAACTTGGCTGCTTTTCTCCAAAACTAAAGCTTCTGGCAACGAGGAGCCTGCAGCTCCTTCGAGCCCTAAACATCACCTCTCTGCTGATACCCAGATGATGGGGAAATTACTTCTTTTTACCATAGAAATAGTATCCCTGTGCAGCCACTCACGCTGGCAGAAAGTGGGGAGCCAAACTAGAGTGATGCAATCTTTGCTGGATTTTTCCAAACCATAAGCTGGCAGCAACTAGGACCCTCTAAGTACTTAGAGCCTGAAAGGCCACCTTGAACATGTTACTGAGACTATGGGTAAAGGACATTTTTCCCATGGAAAATGGCCTTCATTTGTGGCAGGCAGGGCAGTGCCATGCCAGAAATTTACAAACTGTGCTGGATTTCCCTTAATAAAAGCTGGCAGCAACTCGGACCCTGCAAGTCCTTAGAGCCCCAGATTCCACCTTTCATCTGATACCCAGACCCTGGGCCAATGCCTTCATTTTCCCCATGGAAAATGGCCTCCATTTGTGGCCTCTCGTCCTGGCCAATAGGGTGGTGCCCAGCAAGAAATTTACAAAATGTGCTGGATTTCTCCAAATCTAAAGCTGTCAGTAAGAAGTACCATGTATGTCCTTAGAGCCCCAAAGGCCACCTTTCATTTGATTTGCAGACCATGGGGAAAAGACTTCTTTTTCCCATGGGAAATGGCCTCCGTTTGCAGCCACTCACGCTGGCAGAAAGTGGGGAGCCAAGCTAGAGTGATGCAATCTTTGCTGGATTTTTCCAAACCTAAAGCTGGCAGCAACTAGGACCCTCTAAGTCCTTAGAGCCTGAAAGGCCACCTTGCATCTGATACCCAGACCCTGGGCCAATGACGTCATTTTCCCCATGGGAAATGGCCTCCATTTGTGGCCTCTCGTCCTGGCCAATAGGGTGGTGCCCACCAAGGAATTTGCAATCTTTACTAGATTTCACCAAATCTTAAGCTGCCAGTAAGAAGTACCCTGCATGTCCGTAGAGCCCCAAAGGCCACCTTTCATTTGATTTGCAGACCGTGGGGAAAGGACTTCTTTTTCCCATGGGAAATGGCCTCCGTTTCGCAGCCACTCACACTGGCAGAAAGTGGGGAGCCAAGCAAGAGTGATGCAATCTTTGCTGGATTTCGCCAAATCTAAAGCTGCCAATAAGAAGTACGCTGCATGTCCGTAGAGGCCCAATGGCCACCTTTCATTTGATTTGCAGACTGTGAGGAAAGGACTTTTTTTCCCATGGGAAATGGCCTCCGTTTACAGCCACTCACGCTGGCAGAAATTGGGGAGCCAAGCTAGAGTGATGCAATCTTTGCTGGATTTCTCCAAATTTAAAGCTGCCAGTAAGAAGTACCCTGCATGTCCTTAGAGCCCCAAAGGCCACCTTTCATTTGATATCCAGACCGTGGGGAAAGGACTTCTTTTTCCCATGGGAAATGGCCTCCGTTTCGCAGCCACTCACTCTGGCAGAAAGTGGGGAGCCAAGCTAGAGTGATGCAATCTTTGCTGGATTTTTCCAAACCTAAAGCTGGCAGCAACTAGGGCCCTCTAAGTACTTAGAGCCTGAAAGGCCACCTTGAACATATTACTGAGACCCTGGGTAAAGGACAATTTTCCCATGGAAAATGGCCTCCATTTGTGGCAGGCAGGGCAGTGCCATGCCAGAAATTTACAAACTGTGCTGGATTTCCCTTAATAAAAGCTGGCAGCAACTCGGACCCTGCAAGTCCTTAGAGCCCGAGATTCCACCTTTCATCTGATACCCAGACCCGGGGCCAATGCCTTCATTTTCCCCATGGAAAATGGCCTCCATTTGTGGCCTCTCGTCCTGGCCAATAGGGTGGTGCCCAGCAAGAAATTTACAAAATGTGCTGGATTTCTCCAAATCTAAAGCTGCCAGTAAGAAGTACCATGCATGTCCTTAGAGCCCCAAAGGCCACCTTTCATTTGATTTGCAGACCGCGGGGAAAGGACTTCTTTTTCCCATGGGAAATGGCCTCCGTTTGCAGCCACTCACGCTGGCAGAAAGTGGGGAGCCAAGCTAGAGTGATGCAATCTTTGCTGGATTTTTCCAAACCGAAAGCTGGTAGCAACTAGGACCCTGTAAGTCCTTAGAGCCTGAAAGGCCACCTTGCATCTGATACCCAGACCCTGGGCCAATGAGGTCATTTTCCCCATGGAAAATGGCCTTCATTTGTGGCCACTTGGCCAGGCAGGCAGGGCAGTGCCAAGCGAGAAATTTGCACACTGTGCTGGATTCTTCCAAAACTAAAGCTGGCAGCAACTCGGACCCTGCAAGTCCTTAGAGCCTCAGATGCCACCTTTCATCTGATACCCAGCCCCTGGGCCAATGCCTTCATTTTCCCCATGGAAAATGGGGTCAGTTTGGGGCCACTCGCCCTGGCCATCTGCTTCGTTCCCTGTCTGAAATTTGCAAACTTGGCTGCTTTTCTCCAAAACTAAAGCTTCTGGCAACGAGGAGCCTGCAGCTCCTTCGAGCCCTAAACATCACCTCTCTGCTGATACCCAGATGATGGGGAAATTACTTCTTTTTGCCATAGAAATAGTATCCCTGTGCAGCCACTCACGCTGGCAGAAAGTGGGGAGCCAAACTAGAGTGATGCAATCTTTGCTGGATTTTTCCAAACCATAAGCTGGCAGCAACTAGGACCCTCTAAGTCCTTAGAGCCTGAAAGGCCACCTTGCATCTGATACCCAGACCCTGGGCCAATGACGTCATTTTCCCCATGGGAAATGGCCTCCATTTGTGGCCTCTCGTCCTGGCCAATAGGGTGGTGCCCACCAAGGAATTTGCAATCTTTGCTAGATTTCACCAAATCTTAACCTGCCAGTAAGAAGTACTCTGCATGTCCTTAGACCCCAAAGGCCACCTTTCTTTTGTTTTGCAGACCATGGGGAAAGGACTTCTTTTTCCCATGGGAAATGGCCTATATTTCAACACCACTCACCCTGGCAGAAAGTGGGGAGCCAAGCTAGAGTGATGCAATCTTTGCTGGGTTTCTCCAAATCTAAAGCTGCCATTAAGAAGTACCCTGCATGTCCATAGAGCCCCAAAGGTCACCTTTCATTTGATTTGCAGACCGTGGGGAAAGGACTTCTTTTTCCCATGGGAAATGGCCTCCATTTGCGGCCACTCACCCCGGCAGAAAGTGGGGAGCCAAGCTAGAGTGATGCAATCTTTGCTGGATTTTTCCAAACCTAAAGCTGGCAGCAACTAGGACCCTGTAAGTCATTAGTGCCTTAAAGGCCACCTTGCATCTGATACCCAGACCCTGGGCCAATGACGTCATTTTCCCCATGGGAAATGGCCTCCATTTGTGGCCTCTCGTCCTGGCCAATAGGGTGGTGCCCACCAAGGAATTTGCAATCTTTGCTAGATTTCACCAAATCTTAAGCTGCCAATAAGAAGTACCCTGCATGTCCGTAGAGCCCCAAAGGCCACCTTTCATTTGATTTGCCGACCGTGGGGAAAGGACTTCTTTTTCCCATGGGAAATGGCCTCCGTTTCGCAGCCACTCACGCTGGCAGAAAGTGGGGAGCCAATCTAGAGTGATGCAATCTTTGCTGGATTTCTCCAAATCTAAAGCTGCCAATAAGAAGTACCCTGCATGTCCTTAGAGCCCCAAAGGTCACGTTCCCTTTGATTTGCAGACCGTGGGGAAAAGACTTCTTTTTCCCATGGGAAATAGCCTCCGTTTGCGGCCACTCACACTGGCAGAAAGTGGGGAGCCAAGCTAGAGTGATGAAATCTTTGCTGGATATTTCCAAACCTAAAGCTGGCAGCAACTAGGACCCTGTAAGTCCTTAGTGCCTGAAAGGCCACCTTGCATCTGATACCCAGACCATGGGCCAATGACTTAATTTTCCCCATGGAAAATGGCCTCCATTTGTGGCCTCTCGTCCTGGCCAATAGGGTGGTGCCCACCAAGGAATTTGCAATCTTTGCTAGATTTCACCAAATCTTAAGCTGCCAGTAAGAAGTACCCTGCATGTCCTTAGACCCCAAAGGCCACCTTTCATTTGTTTTGCAGACCATGGGGACAGGACTTCTTTTTCCCATGGGAAATGGCCTACGTTTCGAAACCACTCACGCTGGCAGAAAGTGGGGAGCCAAGCTAGAGTGATGCAATCTTTGCTGGATTTCTCCAAATCTAAAGCTGCCAGTAAGAAGTACCCTGCATGTCCTTAGAGCCCCAAAGGCCACCTTTCATTTGATTTGCAGACCGTGGGGAAAGGACTTCTTTTTCCCATGGGAAATGGCCTCCGTTTCGCAGCCACTCTCCCTGGCAGAAAGTGGGGAGCCAAGCTAGAGTGATGCAATCTTTGCTGGATTTTTCCAAACCATAAGCTGGCAGCAACTAGGGCCCTCTAAGTACTTAGAGCCTGAAAGGCCACCTTGAACATATTACTGAGACCCTGGGTAAAGGACATTTTTCCCATGGAAAATGGCCTTCATTTGTGGCCACTTGGCCTGGCAGGCAGGGCAGTGCCATGCCAGAAATTTACAAACTGTGCTGGATTTCCCTTAATAAAAGCTGGCAGCAACTCGGACCCTGCAAGTCCTTAGAGCCCCAGATGCCACCTTTCATCTGATACCCAGACCCGGGGCCAATGCCTTCATTTTCCCCATGGAAAATGGCCTCCATTTGTGGCCTCTCGTCCTGGCCAATAGGCTGGTGCCCACCAAGGAATTTGAAATCTTTGCTAGATTCCACCAAATCTTAAGCTGCCAGTAAGAAGTACTCTGCATGTCCGTAGAGCCCCAAAGGCCACCTTTCATTTGTTTTGCAGACCATGGGGAAAGGACTTCTTTTTCCCATGGGAAATGGCCTCCGTTTCACAGCCACTCACGCTGGCAGAAAGTGGGGAGCCAAGATAGAGTGATGCAATCTTTGCTGGGTTTCTCCAAATCTAAAGCTGCCAATAAGAAGTACCCTGCATGTCCTTAGAGACCCGAAGGTCACCTTTCCTTTGATTTGAAGACCGTGGGGAAGGGACTTTTCTTCCATGGGAAATGGCCTCCGTTTCGCAGCCACTCTCCCTGGCAGAAAGTGGGGAGCCAAGCTAGAGTGATGCAATCTTTGCTGGATTTTTCCAAACCTAAAGCTGGCAGCAACTAGGACCCTCTAAGTCCTTAGAGCCTGAAAAGCCACCTTGCATCTGATACCCAAACCCTGGGCCAATGAGGTCATTTTCCCCATGGAAAATGGCCTCCATTTGTGGCCTCTCGTCCTGGCCAATAGGGTGGTGCCCAGCAAGAAATTTGCAATCTTTGCTAGATTTCTCCAAATCTAAAGCTGCCAGTAAGAAGCAGCCTGCATGTCCTTAGAGCCCCAAAGGCCACCTTTCATTTGTTTTGCAGACCATGGGGAAAGGACTTCTTTTTCCCATGGGAAATGGCCTCCGTTTCGCAGCCACTCACGCTGGCAGAAAGTGGGGAGCCAAGCTAGAGTGATGCAATCTTTGCTGGGTTTCTCCAAATCTAAAGCTGCCAATAAGAAGTACCGTGCATGTCCTTAGAGCCCCAAAGGTCACGTTCCCTTTGATTTGCAGACCGTGGGGAAAGGACTTCTTTTTCCCATGGGAAATGGCCTTCATTTGTGGCCACTTGGCCAGGCAGGCAGGGCAGTGCCAAGCGAGAAATTTGCACACTGTGCTGGATTCTTCCAAAACTAAAGCTGGCAGCAACTCGGACCCTGCAAGTCCTTAGAGCCTCAGATGCCACCTTTCATCTGATACCCAGCCCCTGGGCCAATGCCTTCATTTTCCCCATGGAAAATGGGGTCAGTTTGGGGCCACTCGCCCTGGCCATCTGCTTCGTTCCCTGTCTGAAATTTGCAAACTTGGCTGCTTTTCTCCAAAACTAAAGCTTCTGGCAACGAGGAGCCTGCAGCTCCTTCGAGCCCTAAACATCACCTCTCTGCTGATACCCAGATGATGGGGAAATTACTTCTTTTTACCATAGAAATAGTATCCCTGTGCAGCCACTCACGCTGGCAGAAAGTGGGGAGCCAAACTAGAGTGATGCAATCTTTGCTGGATTTTTCCAAACCATAAGCTGGCAGCAACTAGGACCCTCTAAGTCCTTAGAGCCTGAAAGGCCACCTTGCATCTGATACCCAGACCCTGGGCCAATGACGTCATTTTCCCCATTGGAAATGGCCACCATTTGTGGCCTCTCGTCCTGGCCAATAGGGTGGTGCCCACCAAGGAATTTGCAATCTTTGCTAGATTTCACCAAATCTTAAGCTGCCAATAAGAAGTACCCAGCATGTCCGTAGAGCCCCAAAGGCCACCTTTCCTTTGATTTGCCGACCGTGGGGAAAGGACTTCTTTTTCCCATGGGAAATGGCCTCCCTTTACAGCCACTCACGCTGGCAGAAAGTGGGGAGCCAAGCTAGAGTGATGCAATCTTTGCTGGATTTCTCCAAATCTAAAGCTGCCAGTAAGAAGTACCCTGCATGTCCTTAGAGCCCCAAAGGCCACCTTTCATTTGTTTTGCAGACCGTGGGGAAAGGACTTCTTTTTCCCATGGGAAATGGCCTCCGTTTCTCAGCCACTCACCCTGGCAGAAAGTGGGGAGCCAAGCTAGAGTGATGCAATCTTTGCTGGGTTTCTCCAAATCTAAAGTTGCCAATAAGAAGTACCCTGCATGTCCTTAGAGCCCCAAAGGTCACCTTCCCTTTGATTTGCAGACCGTGGGGAAAGGACTTCTTTTTCCCATGGGAAATGGCCTCCGTTTGCAGCCACTCACCCTGGCAGAAAGTGGGGAGCCAAGCTAGAGTGATGCAATCTTTGCTGGATATTTCCAAACCTAAAGCTGGCAGCAACTAGGACCCTGTAAGTCCTTAGAGCCTGAAAGGCCACCTTGCATCTGATACCCAGACCATGGGCCAATGACTTAATTTTCCCTATGGAAAATGGCCTCCATTTCTGGCCTCTTGTCCTGGCCAATAGGGTGGTGCCCACCAAGGAATTTGCAATCTTTGCTAGATTTCTCCAAATCTTAAGCTGTTAGTAAGAAGTACTCTGCATGTCCTTAGAGGCCCAAAGGCCACCTTTCATTTGATTTGCAGACCATGGGGAAAGGACTTCTTTTTCCCATGGGAAATGGCCTCCGTTTCGCAGCCACTCTCCCTGGCAGAAAATGGGGAGCCAAGCTAGAGTGATGCAATCTTTGCTGGATTTTTCCAAACCATAAGCTGGCAGCAACTAGGGCCCACTAAGTACTTAGAGCCTGAAAGGCCACCTTGAACATATTACTGAGACCCTGGGTAAAGGACATTTTTCCCATGGAAAATGGCCTTCATTTGTGGCCACTTGGCCAGGCAGGCAGGGCAGTGCCAAGCGAGAAATTTGCACACTGTGCTGGATTCCTACAAAACTAAAGCTGGCAGCAACTAGGACCCTGCAAGTCCTTAGAGCCCCAGATGCCACCTTGCATCTGATACCCAGACCCTGGGCCGATGCCTTCATTTTCCCCATGGAAAATGGGGTCAGTTTGGGGCCACTCGCCCTGGCCATCTGCTTCGTTCCCTGTCTGAAATTTGCAAACTTGGCTGCTTTTCTCCAAAACTAAAGCTTCTGGCAACGAGGAGCCTGCAGCTCCTTCGAGCCCTAAACATCACCTCTCTGCTGATACCCAGATGATGGGGAAATTACTTCTTTTTACCATAGAAATAGTATTCCTGTGCAGCCACTCACGCTGGCAGAAAGTGGGGAGCCAAGCTAGAGTGATGCAATCTTTGCTGGATTTTTCCAAACCATAAGCTGGCAGCAACTAGGACCCTCTAAGTCCTTAGAGCCTGAAAGGCCACCTTGAACATATTACTGAGACCGTGTGTAAAGGACATTTTTCCCATGGAAAATGGCCTTCATTTGTGGCCACTTGGCCTGGCAGGCAGGGCAGTGCCATGCCAGAAATTTACAAACTGTGCTGGATTTCCCTTAATGAAAGCTGGCAGCAACTCGGACCCTGCAAGTCCTTTGAGCCCCTGATTCCACCTTTCATCTGATACCCAGACCCGGGGCCAATGCCGTCATTTTCCCCTAGGAAAATGGCCTCCATTTGTGGCCTCTCGTCCTGGCCAATAGGGTGGTGCCCAGCAAGAAATTTACAAAATGTGCTGGATTTCTCCGAATCTAAAGCTGCCAGTAAGAAGTACCATGCATGTCCTTAGAGCCCCAAAGGCCACCTTTCATTTGATTTGCAGACCGCGGGGAAAGGACTTCTTTTTCCCATGGGAAATGGCCTCCGTTTGCAGCCACTCACGCTGGCAGAAAGTGGGGAGCCAAGCTAGAGTGATGCAATCTTTGCTGGATTTTTCCAAACCGAAAGCTGGTAGCAACTAGGACCCTGTAAGTCCTTAGAGCCTGAAAGGCCACCTTGCATCTGATACCCAGACCCTGGGCCAATGAGGTCATTTTCCCCATGGAAAATGGCCTTCATTTGTGGCCACTTGGCCAGGCAGGCAGGGCAGTGCCAAGCGAGAAATTTGCACACTGTGCTGGATTCTTCCAAAACTAAAGCTGGCAGCAACTCGGACCCTGCAAGTCCTTAGAGCCTCAGATGCCACCTTTCATCTGATACCCAGCCCCTGGGCCAATGCCTTCATTTTCCCCATGGAAAATGGGGTCAGTTTGGGGCCACTCGCCCTGGCCATCTGCTTCGTTCCCTGTCTGAAATTTGCAAACTTGGCTGCTTTTCTCCAAAACTAAAGCTTCTGGCAACGAGGAGCCTGCAGCTCCTTCGAGCCCTAAACATCACCTCTCTGCTGATACCCAGATGATGGGGAAATTACTTCTTTTTGCCATAGAAATAGTATCCCTGTGCAGCCACTCACGCTGGCAGAAAGTGGGGAGCCAAACTAGAGTGATGCAATCTTTGCTGGATTTTTCCAAACCATAAGCTGGCAGCAACTAGGACCCTCTAAGTCCTTAGAGCCTGAAAGGCCACCTTGCATCTGATACCCAGACCCTGGGCCAATGACGTCATTTTCCCCATGGGAAATGGCCTCCATTTGTGGCCTCTCGTCCTGGCCAATAGGGTGGTGCCCACCAAGGAATTTGCAATCTTTGCTAGATTTCACCAAATCTTAACCTGCCAGTAAGAAGTACTCTGCATGTCCTTAGACCCCAAAGGCCACCTTTCTTTTGTTTTGCAGACCATGGGGAAAGGACTTCTTTTTCCCATGGGAAATGGCCTATATTTCAACACCACTCACCCTGGCAGAAAGTGGGGAGCCAAGCTAGAGTGATGCAATCTTTGCTGGGTTTCTCCAAATCTAAAGCTGCCATTAAGAAGTACCCTGCATGTCCATAGAGCCCCAAAGGTCACCTTTCATTTGATTTGCAGACCGTGGGGAAAGGACTTCTTTTTCCCATGGGAAATGGCCTCCATTTGCGGCCACTCACCCCGGCAGAAAGTGGGGAGCCAAGCTAGAGTGATGCAATCTTTGCTGGATTTTTCCAAACCTAAAGCTGGCAGCAACTAGGACCCTGTAAGTCATTAGTGCCTTAAAGGCCACCTTGCATCTGATACCCAGACCCTGGGCCAATGACGTCATTTTCCCCATGGGAAATGGCCTCCATTTGTGGCCTCTCGTCCTGGCCTATAGGGTGGTGCCCACCAAGGAATTTGCAATCTTTGCTAGATTTCACCAAATCTTAAGCTGCCAATAAGAAGTACCCTGCATGTCCGTAGAGCCCCAAAGGCCACCTTTCATTTGATTTGCCGACCGTGGGGAAAGGACTTCTTTTTCCCATGGGAAATGGCCTCCGTTTCGCAGCCACTCACGCTGGCAGAAAGTGGGGAGCCAATCTAGAGTGATGCAATCTTTGCTGGATTTCTCCAAATCTAAAGCTGCCAATAAGAAGTACCCTGCATGTCCTTAGAGCCCCAAAGGTCACGTTCCCTTTGATTTGCAGACCATGGGGAAAAGACTTCTTTTTCCCATGGGAAATAGCCTCCGTTTGCGGCCACTCACACTGGCAGAAAGTGGGGAGCCAAGCTAGAGTGATGAAATCTTTGCTGGATATTTCCAAACCTAAAGCTGGCAGCAACTAGGACCCTGTAAGTCCTTAGTGCCTGAAAGGCCACCTTGCATCTGATACCCAGACCATGGGCCAATGACTTAATTTTCCCCATGGAAAATGGCCTCCATTTGTGGCCTCTCGTCCTGGCCAATAGGGTGGTGCCCACCAAGGAATTTGCAATCTTTGCTAGATTTCACCAAATCTTAAGCTGCCAGTAAGAAGTACCCTGCATGTCCTTAGACCCCAAAGGCCACCTTTCATTTGTTTTGCAGACCATGGGGACAGGACTTCTTTTTCCCATGGGAAATGGCCTACGTTTCGAAACCACTCACGCTGGCAGAAAGTGGGGAGCCAAGCTAGAGTGATGCAATCTTTGCTGGATTTCTCCAAATCTAAAGCTGCCAGTAAGAAGTACCCTGCATGTCCTTAGAGCCCCAAAGGCCACCTTTCATTTGATTTGCAGACCGTGGGGAAAGGACTTCTTTTTCCCATGGGAAATGGCCTCCGTTTCGCAGCCACTCTCCCTGGCAGAAAGTGGGGAGCCAAGCTAGAGTGATGCAATCTTTGCTGGATTTTTCCAAACCATAAGCTGGCAGCAACTAGGGCCCTCTAAGTACTTAGAGCCTGAAAGGCCACCTTGAACATATTACTGAGACCCTGGGTAAAGGACATTTTTCCCATGGAAAATGGCCTTCATTTGTGGCCACTTGGCCTGGCAGGCAGGGCAGTGCCATGCCAGAAATTTACAAACTGTGCTGGATTTCCCTTAATAAAAGCTGGCAGCAACTCGGACCCTGCAAGTCCTTAGAGCCCCAGATGCCACCTTTCATCTGATACCCAGACCCGGGGCCAATGCCTTCATTTTCCCCATGGAAAATGGCCTCCATTTGTGGCCTCTCGTCCTGGCCAATAGGGTGGTGCCCACCAAGGAATTTGCAATCTTTGCTAGATTCCACCAAATCTTAAGCTGCCAGTAAGAAGTACTCTGCATGTCCGTAGAGCCCCAAAGGCCACCTTTCATTTGTTTTGCAGACCATGGGGAAAGGACTTCTTTTTCCCATGGGAAATGGCCTCCGTTTCACAGCCACTCACGCTGGCAGAAAGTGGGGAGCCAAGATAGAGTGATGCAATCTTTGCTGGGTTTCTCCAAATCTAAAGCTGCCAATAAGAAGTACCCTGCATGTCCTTAGAGACCCGAAGGTCACCTTTCCTTTGATTTGAAGACCGTGGGGAAGGGACTTTTCTTCCATGGGAAATGGCCTCCGTTTCGCAGCCACTCTCCCTGGCAGAAAGTGGGGAGCCAAGCTAGAGTGATGCAATCTTTGCTGGATTTTTCCAAACCTAAAGCTGGCAGCAACTAGGACCCTCTAAGTCCTTAGAGCCTGAAAAGCCACCTTGCATCTGATACCCAAACCCTGGGCCAATGAGGTCATTTTCCCCATGGAAAATGGCCTCCATTTGTGGCCTCTCGTCCTGGCCAATAGGGTGGTGCCCAGCAAGAAATTTGCAATCTTTGCTAGATTTCTCCAAATCTAAAGCTGCCAGTAAGAAGCAGCCTGCATGTCCTTAGAGCCCCAAAGGCCACCTTTCATTTGTTTTGCAGACCATGGGGAAAGGACTTCTTTTTCCCATGGGAAATGGCCTCCGTTTCGCAGCCACTCACGCTGGCAGAAAGTGGGGAGCCAAGCTAGAGTGATGCAATCTTTGCTGGGTTTCTCCAAATCTAAAGCTGCCAATAAGAAGTACCGTGCATGTCCTTAGAGCCCCAAAGGTCACGTTCCCTTTGATTTGCAGACCGTGGGGAAAGGACTTCTTTTTCCCATGGGAAATGGCCTTCATTTGTGGCCACTTGGCCAGGCAGGCAGGGCAGTGCCAAGCGAGAAATTTGCACACTGTGCTGGATTCTTCCAAAACTAAAGCTGGCAGCAACTCGGACCCTGCAAGTCCTTAGAGCCTCAGATGCCACCTTTCATCTGATACCCAGCCCCTGGGCCAATGCCTTCATTTTCCCCATGGAAAATGGGGTCAGTTTGGGGCCACTCGCCCTGGCCATCTGCTTCGTTCCCTGTCTGAAATTTGCAAACTTGGCTGCTTTTCTCCAAAACTAAAGCTTCTGGCAACGAGGAGCCTGCAGCTCCTTCGAGCCCTAAACATCACCTCTCTGCTGATACCCAGATGATGGGGAAATTACTTCTTTTTACCATAGAAATAGTATCCCTGTGCAGCCACTCACGCTGGCAGAAAGTGGGGAGCCAAACTAGAGTGATGCAATCTTTGCTGGATTTTTCCAAACCATAAGCTGGCAGCAACTAGGACCCTCTAAGTCCTTAGAGCCTGAAAGGCCACCTTGCATCTGATACCCAGACCCTGGGCCAATGACGTCATTTTCCCCATTGGAAATGGCCACCATTTGTGGCCTCTCGTCCTGGCCAATAGGGTGGTGCCCACCAAGGAATTTGCAATCTTTGCTAGATTTCACCAAATCTTAAGCTGCCAATAAGAAGTACCCAGCATGTCCGTAGAGCCCCAAAGGCCACCTTTCCTTTGATTTGCCGACCGTGGGGAAAGGACTTCTTTTTCCCATGGGAAATGGCCTCCCTTTACAGCCACTCACGCTGGCAGAAAGTGGGGAGCCAAGCTAGAGTGATGCAATCTTTGCTGGATTTCTCCAAATCTAAAGCTGCCAGTAAGAAGTACCCTGCATGTCCTTAGAGCCCCAAAGGCCACCTTTCATTTGTTTTGCAGACCGTGGGGAAAGGACTTCTTTTTCCCATGGGAAATGGCCTCCGTTTCTCAGCCACTCACCCTGGCAGAAAGTGGGGAGCCAAGCTAGAGTGATGCAATCTTTGCTGGGTTTCTCCAAATCTAAAGTTGCCAATAAGAAGTACCCTGCATGTCCTTAGAGCCCCAAAGGTCACCTTCCCTTTGATTTGCAGACCGTGGGGAAAGGACTTCTTTTTCCCATGGGAAATGGCCTCCGTTTGCAGCCACTCACCCTGGCAGAAAGTGGGGAGCCAAGCTAGAGTGATGCAATCTTTGCTGGATATTTCCAAACCTAAAGCTGGCAGCAACTAGGACCCTGTAAGTCCTTAGAGCCTGAAAGGCCACCTTGCATCTGATACCCAGACCATGGGCCAATGACTTAATTTTCCCTATGGAAAATGGCCTCCATTTCTGGCCTCTTGTCCTGGCCAATAGGGTGGTGCCCACCAAGGAATTTGCAATCTTTGCTAGATTTCTCCAAATCTTAAGCTGTTAGTAAGAAGTACTCTGCATGTCCTTAGAGGCCCAAAGGCCACCTTTCATTTGATTTGCAGACCATGGGGAAAGGACTTCTTTTTCCCATGGGAAATGGCCTCCGTTTCGCAGCCACTCTCCCTGGCAGAAAATGGGGAGCCAAGCTAGAGTGATGCAATCTTTGCTGGATTTTTCCAAACCATAAGCTGGCAGCAACTAGGGCCCACTAAGTACTTAGAGCCTGAAAGGCCACCTTGAACATATTACTGAGACCCTGGGTAAAGGACATTTTTCCCATGGAAAATGGCCTTCATTTGTGGCCACTTGGCCAGGCAGGCAGGGCAGTGCCAAGCGAGAAATTTGCACACTGTGCTGGATTCCTACAAAACTAAAGCTGGCAGCAACTAGGACCCTGCAAGTCCTTAGAGCCCCAGATGCCACCTTGCATCTGATACCCAGACCCTGGGCCGATGCCTTCATTTTCCCCATGGAAAATGGGGTCAGTTTGGGGCCACTCGCCCTGGCCATCTGCTTCGTTCCCTGTCTGAAATTTGCAAACTTGGCTGCTTTTCTCCAAAACTAAAGCTTCTGGCAACGAGGAGCCTGCAGCTCCTTCGAGCCCTAAACATCACCTCTCTGCTGATACCCAGATGATGGGGAAATTACTTCTTTTTACCATAGAAATAGTATTCCTGTGCAGCCACTCACGCTGGCAGAAAGTGGGGAGCCAAGCTAGAGTGATGCAATCTTTGCTGGATTTTTCCAAACCATAAGCTGGCAGCAACTAGGACCCTCTAAGTCCTTAGAGCCTGAAAGGCCACCTTGAACATATTACTGAGACCGTGTGTAAAGGACATTTTTCCCATGGAAAATGGCCTTCATTTGTGGCCACTTGGCCTGGCAGGCAGGGCAGTGCCATGCCAGAAATTTACAAACTGTGCTGGATTTCCCTTAATGAAAGCTGGCAGCAACTCGGACCCTGCAAGTCCTTTGAGCCCCTGATTCCACCTTTCATCTGATACCCAGACCCGGGGCCAATGCCGTCATTTTCCCCTAGGAAAATGGCCTCCATTTGTGGCCTCTCGTCCTGGCCAATAGGGTGGTGCCCAGCAAGAAATTTACAAAATGTGCTGGATTTCTCCGAATCTAAAGCTGCCAGTAAGAAGTACCATGCATGTCCTTAGAGCCCCAAAGGCCACCTTTCATTTGATTTGCAGACCGTGGGGAAAGGACTTCTTTTTCCCATGGGAAATGGCCTCCGTTTCGCAGCCACTCTCCCTGGCAGAAAGTGGGGAGCCAAGCTAGAGTGATGCAATCTTTGCTGGATTTTTCCAAACCATAAGCTGGCAGCAACTAGGGCCCTCTAAGTACTTAGAGCCTGAAAGGCCACCTTGAACATATTACTGAGACCCTGGGTAAAGGACATTTTTCCCATGGAAAATGGCCTTCATTTGTGGCCACTTGGCCTGGCAGGCAGGGCAGTGCCATGCCAGAAATTTACAAACTGTGCTGGATTTCCCTTAATAAAAGCTGGCAGCAACTCGGACCCTGCAAGTCCTTAGAGCCCCAGATGCCACCTTTCATCTGATACCCAGACCCGGGGCCAATGCCTTCATTTTCCCCATGGAAAATGGCCTCCATTTGTGGCCTCTCGTCCTGGCCAATAGGGTGGTGCCCACCAAGGAATTTGCAATCTTTGCTAGATTCCACCAAATCTTAAGCTGCCAGTAAGAAGTACTCTGCATGTCCGTAGAGCCCCAAAGGCCACCTTTCATTTGTTTTGCAGACCATGGGGAAAGGACTTCTTTTTCCCATGGGAAATGGCCTCCGTTTCACAGCCACTCACGCTGGCAGAAAGTGGGGAGCCAAGATAGAGTGATGCAATCTTTGCTGGGTTTCTCCAAATCTAAAGCTGCCAATAAGAAGTACCCTGCATGTCCTTAGAGACCCGAAGGTCACCTTTCCTTTGATTTGAAGACCGTGGGGAAGGGACTTTTCTTCCATGGGAAATGGCCTCCGTTTCGCAGCCACTCTCCCTGGCAGAAAGTGGGGAGCCAAGCTAGAGTGATGCAATCTTTGCTGGATTTTTCCAAACCTAAAGCTGGCAGCAACTAGGACCCTCTAAGTCCTTAGAGCCTGAAAAGCCACCTTGCATCTGATACCCAAACCCTGGGCCAATGAGGTCATTTTCCCCATGGAAAATGGCCTCCATTTGTGGCCTCTCGTCCTGGCCAATAGGGTGGTGCCCAGCAAGAAATTTGCAATCTTTGCTAGATTTCTCCAAATCTAAAGCTGCCAGTAAGAAGCAGCCTGCATGTCCTTAGAGCCCCAAAGGCCACCTTTCATTTGTTTTGCAGACCATGGGGAAAGGACTTCTTTTTCCCATGGGAAATGGCCTCCGTTTCGCAGCCACTCACGCTGGCAGAAAGTGGGGAGCCAAGCTAGAGTGATGCAATCTTTGCTGGGTTTCTCCAAATCTAAAGCTGCCAATAAGAAGTACCGTGCATGTCCTTAGAGCCCCAAAGGTCACGTTCCCTTTGATTTGCAGACCGTGGGGAAAGGACTTCTTTTTCCCATGGGAAATGGCCTTCATTTGTGGCCACTTGGCCAGGCAGGCAGGGCAGTGCCAAGCGAGAAATTTGCACACTGTGCTGGATTCTTCCAAAACTAAAGCTGGCAGCAACTCGGACCCTGCAAGTCCTTAGAGCCTCAGATGCCACCTTTCATCTGATACCCAGCCCCTGGGCCAATGCCTTCATTTTCCCCATGGAAAATGGGGTCAGTTTGGGGCCACTCGCCCTGGCCATCTGCTTCGTTCCCTGTCTGAAATTTGCAAACTTGGCTGCTTTTCTCCAAAACTAAAGCTTCTGGCAACGAGGAGCCTGCAGCTCCTTCGAGCCCTAAACATCACCTCTCTGCTGATACCCAGATGATGGGGAAATTACTTCTTTTTACCATAGAAATAGTATCCCTGTGCAGCCACTCACGCTGGCAGAAAGTGGGGAGCCAAACTAGAGTGATGCAATCTTTGCTGGATTTTTCCAAACCATAAGCTGGCAGCAACTAGGACCCTCTAAGTCCTTAGAGCCTGAAAGGCCACCTTGCATCTGATACCCAGACCCTGGGCCAATGACGTCATTTTCCCCATTGGAAATGGCCACCATTTGTGGCCTCTCGTCCTGGCCAATAGGGTGGTGCCCACCAAGGAATTTGCAATCTTTGCTAGATTTCACCAAATCTTAAGCTGCCAATAAGAAGTACCCAGCATGTCCGTAGAGCCCCAAAGGCCACCTTTCCTTTGATTTGCCGACCGTGGGGAAAGGACTTCTTTTTCCCATGGGAAATGGCCTCCCTTTACAGCCACTCACGCTGGCAGAAAGTGGGGAGCCAAGCTAGAGTGATGCAATCTTTGCTGGATTTCTCCAAATCTAAAGCTGCCAGTAAGAAGTACCCTGCATGTCCTTAGAGCCCCAAAGGCCACCTTTCATTTGTTTTGCAGACCGTGGGGAAAGGACTTCTTTTTCCCATGGGAAATGGCCTCCGTTTCTCAGCCACTCACCCTGGCAGAAAGTGGGGAGCCAAGCTAGAGTGATGCAATCTTTGCTGGGTTTCTCCAAATCTAAAGTTGCCAATAAGAAGTACCCTGCATGTCCTTAGAGCCCCAAAGGTCACCTTCCCTTTGATTTGCAGACCGTGGGGAAAGGACTTCTTTTTCCCATGGGAAATGGCCTCCGTTTGCAGCCACTCACCCTGGCAGAAAGTGGGGAGCCAAGCTAGAGTGATGCAATCTTTGCTGGATATTTCCAAACCTAAAGCTGGCAGCAACTAGGACCCTGTAAGTCCTTAGAGCCTGAAAGGCCACCTTGCATCTGATACCCAGACCATGGGCCAATGACTTAATTTTCCCTATGGAAAATGGCCTCCATTTCTGGCCTCTTGTCCTGGCCAATAGGGTGGTGCCCACCAAGGAATTTGCAATCTTTGCTAGATTTCTCCAAATCTTAAGCTGTTAGTAAGAAGTACTCTGCATGTCCTTAGAGGCCCAAAGGCCACCTTTCATTTGATTTGCAGACCATGGGGAAAGGACTTCTTTTTCCCATGGGAAATGGCCTCCGTTTCGCAGCCACTCTCCCTGGCAGAAAATGGGGAGCCAAGCTAGAGTGATGCAATCTTTGCTGGATTTTTCCAAACCATAAGCTGGCAGCAACTAGGGCCCACTAAGTACTTAGAGCCTGAAAGGCCACCTTGAACATATTACTGAGACCCTGGGTAAAGGACATTTTTCCCATGGAAAATGGCCTTCATTTGTGGCCACTTGGCCAGGCAGGCAGGGCAGTGCCAAGCGAGAAATTTGCACACTGTGCTGGATTCCTACAAAACTAAAGCTGGCAGCAACTAGGACCCTGCAAGTCCTTAGAGCCCCAGATGCCACCTTGCATCTGATACCCAGACCCTGGGCCGATGCCTTCATTTTCCCCATGGAAAATGGGGTCAGTTTGGGGCCACTCGCCCTGGCCATCTGCTTCGTTCCCTGTCTGAAATTTGCAAACTTGGCTGCTTTTCTCCAAAACTAAAGCTTCTGGCAACGAGGAGCCTGCAGCTCCTTCGAGCCCTAAACATCACCTCTCTGCTGATACCCAGATGATGGGGAAATTACTTCTTTTTACCATAGAAATAGTATTCCTGTGCAGCCACTCACGCTGGCAGAAAGTGGGGAGCCAAGCTAGAGTGATGCAATCTTTGCTGGATTTTTCCAAACCATAAGCTGGCAGCAACTAGGACCCTCTAAGTCCTTAGAGCCTGAAAGGCCACCTTGAACATATTACTGAGACCGTGTGTAAAGGACATTTTTCCCATGGAAAATGGCCTTCATTTGTGGCCACTTGGCCTGGCAGGCAGGGCAGTGCCATGCCAGAAATTTACAAACTGTGCTGGATTTCCCTTAATGAAAGCTGGCAGCAACTCGGACCCTGCAAGTCCTTTGAGCCCCTGATTCCACCTTTCATCTGATACCCAGACCCGGGGCCAATGCCGTCATTTTCCCCTAGGAAAATGGCCTCCATTTGTGGCCTCTCGTCCTGGCCAATAGGGTGGTGCCCAGCAAGAAATTTACAAAATGTGCTGGATTTCTCCGAATCTAAAGCTGCCAGTAAGAAGTACCATGCATGTCCTTAGAGCCCCAAAGGCCACCTTTCATTTGATTTGCAGACCGCGGGGAAAGGACTTCTTTTTCCCATGGGAAATGGCCTCCGTTTGCAGCCACTCACGCTGGCAGAAAGTGGGGAGCCAAGCTAGAGTGATGCAATCTTTGCTGGATTTTTCCAAACCGAAAGCTGGTAGCAACTAGGACCCTGTAAGTCCTTAGAGCCTGAAAGGCCACCTTGCATCTGATACCCAGACCCTGGGCCAATGAGGTCATTTTCCCCATGGAAAATGGCCTTCATTTGTGGCCACTTGGCCAGGCAGGCAGGGCAGTGCCAAGCGAGAAATTTGCACACTGTGCTGGATTCTTCCAAAACTAAAGCTGGCAGCAACTCGGACCCTGCAAGTCCTTAGAGCCTCAGATGCCACCTTTCATCTGATACCCAGCCCCTGGGCCAATGCCTTCATTTTCCCCATGGAAAATGGGGTCAGTTTGGGGCCACTCGCCCTGGCCATCTGCTTCGTTCCCTGTCTGAAATTTGCAAACTTGGCTGCTTTTCTCCAAAACTAAAGCTTCTGGCAACGAGGAGCCTGCAGCTCCTTCGAGCCCTAAACATCACCTCTCTGCTGATACCCAGATGATGGGGAAATTACTTCTTTTTGCCATAGAAATAGTATCCCTGTGCAGCCACTCACGCTGGCAGAAAGTGGGGAGCCAAACTAGAGTGATGCAATCTTTGCTGGATTTTTCCAAACCATAAGCTGGCAGCAACTAGGACCCTCTAAGTCCTTAGAGCCTGAAAGGCCACCTTGCATCTGATACCCAGACCCTGGGCCAATGACGTCATTTTCCCCATGGGAAATGGCCTCCATTTGTGGCCTCTCGTCCTGGCCAATAGGGTGGTGCCCACCAAGGAATTTGCAATCTTTGCTAGATTTCACCAAATCTTAACCTGCCAGTAAGAAGTACTCTGCATGTCCTTAGACCCCAAAGGCCACCTTTCTTTTGTTTTGCAGACCATGGGGAAAGGACTTCTTTTTCCCATGGGAAATGGCCTATATTTCAACACCACTCACCCTGGCAGAAAGTGGGGAGCCAAGCTAGAGTGATGCAATCTTTGCTGGGTTTCTCCAAATCTAAAGCTGCCATTAAGAAGTACCCTGCATGTCCATAGAGCCCCAAAGGTCACCTTTCATTTGATTTGCAGACCGTGGGGAAAGGACTTCTTTTTCCCATGGGAAATGGCCTCCATTTGCGGCCACTCACCCCGGCAGAAAGTGGGGAGCCAAGCTAGAGTGATGCAATCTTTGCTGGATTTTTCCAAACCTAAAGCTGGCAGCAACTAGGACCCTGTAAGTCATTAGTGCCTTAAAGGCCACCTTGCATCTGATACCCAGACCCTGGGCCAATGACGTCATTTTCCCCATGGGAAATGGCCTCCATTTGTGGCCTCTCGTCCTGGCCTATAGGGTGGTGCCCACCAAGGAATTTGCAATCTTTGCTAGATTTCACCAAATCTTAAGCTGCCAATAAGAAGTACCCTGCATGTCCGTAGAGCCCCAAAGGCCACCTTTCATTTGATTTGCCGACCGTGGGGAAAGGACTTCTTTTTCCCATGGGAAATGGCCTCCGTTTCGCAGCCACTCACGCTGGCAGAAAGTGGGGAGCCAATCTAGAGTGATGCAATCTTTGCTGGATTTCTCCAAATCTAAAGCTGCCAATAAGAAGTACCCTGCATGTCCTTAGAGCCCCAAAGGTCACGTTCCCTTTGATTTGCAGACCATGGGGAAAAGACTTCTTTTTCCCATGGGAAATAGCCTCCGTTTGCGGCCACTCACACTGGCAGAAAGTGGGGAGCCAAGCTAGAGTGATGAAATCTTTGCTGGATATTTCCAAACCTAAAGCTGGCAGCAACTAGGACCCTGTAAGTCCTTAGTGCCTGAAAGGCCACCTTGCATCTGATACCCAGACCATGGGCCAATGACTTAATTTTCCCCATGGAAAATGGCCTCCATTTGTGGCCTCTCGTCCTGGCCAATAGGGTGGTGCCCACCAAGGAATTT
Source organism: Molothrus aeneus (assembly GCF_037042795.1). Taxonomy (NCBI): domain Eukaryota; kingdom Metazoa; phylum Chordata; class Aves; order Passeriformes; family Icteridae; genus Molothrus; species Molothrus aeneus. The sequence continues at coordinate 29,705 of NW_027098865.1, read as the reverse complement.
GCAATCTTTGCTAGATTTCACCAAATCTTAAGCTGCCAGTAAGAAGTACCCTGCATGTCCTTAGACCCCAAAGGCCACCTTTCATTTGTTTTGCAGACCATGGGGACAGGACTTCTTTTTCCCATGGGAAATGGCCTACGTTTCGAAACCACTCACGCTGGCAGAAAGTGGGGAGCCAAGCTAGAGTGATGCAATCTTTGCTGGATTTCTCCAAATCTAAAGCTGCCAGTAAGAAGTACCCTGCATGTCCTTAGAGCCCCAAAGGCCACCTTTCATTTGATTTGCAGACCGTGGGGAAAGGACTTCTTTTTCCCATGGGAAATGGCCTCCGTTTCGCAGCCACTCTCCCTGGCAGAAAGTGGGGAGCCAAGCTAGAGTGATGCAATCTTTGCTGGATTTTTCCAAACCATAAGCTGGCAGCAACTAGGGCCCTCTAAGTACTTAGAGCCTGAAAGGCCACCTTGAACATATTACTGAGACCCTGGGTAAAGGACATTTTTCCCATGGAAAATGGCCTTCATTTGTGGCCACTTGGCCTGGCAGGCAGGGCAGTGCCATGCCAGAAATTTACAAACTGTGCTGGATTTCCCTTAATAAAAGCTGGCAGCAACTCGGACCCTGCAAGTCCTTAGAGCCCCAGATGCCACCTTTCATCTGATACCCAGACCCGGGGCCAATGCCTTCATTTTCCCCATGGAAAATGGCCTCCATTTGTGGCCTCTCGTCCTGGCCAATAGGGTGGTGCCCACCAAGGAATTTGCAATCTTTGCTAGATTCCACCAAATCTTAAGCTGCCAGTAAGAAGTACTCTGCATGTCCGTAGAGCCCCAAAGGCCACCTTTCATTTGTTTTGCAGACCATGGGGAAAGGACTTCTTTTTCCCATGGGAAATGGCCTCCGTTTCACAGCCACTCACGCTGGCAGAAAGTGGGGAGCCAAGATAGAGTGATGCAATCTTTGCTGGGTTTCTCCAAATCTAAAGCTGCCAATAAGAAGTACCCTGCATGTCCTTAGAGACCCGAAGGTCACCTTTCCTTTGATTTGAAGACCGTGGGGAAGGGACTTTTCTTCCATGGGAAATGGCCTCCGTTTCGCAGCCACTCTCCCTGGCAGAAAGTGGGGAGCCAAGCTAGAGTGATGCAATCTTTGCTGGATTTTTCCAAACCTAAAGCTGGCAGCAACTAGGACCCTCTAAGTCCTTAGAGCCTGAAAAGCCACCTTGCATCTGATACCCAAACCCTGGGCCAATGAGGTCATTTTCCCCATGGAAAATGGCCTCCATTTGTGGCCTCTCGTCCTGGCCAATAGGGTGATGCCCAGCAAGAAATTTGCAATCTTTGCTAGATTTCTCCAAATCTAAAGCTGCCAGTAAGAAGCAGCCTGCATGTCCTTAGAGCCCCAAAGGCCACCTTTCATTTGTTTTGCAGACCATGGGGAAAGGACTTCTTTTTCCCATGGGAAATGGCCTACGTTTCGAAACCACTCACGCTGGCAGAAAGTGGGGAGCCAAGCTAGAGTGATGCAATCTTTGCTGGATTTCTCCAAATCTAAAGCTGCCAGTAAGAAGTACCCTGCATGTCCTTAGAGCCCCAAAGGCCACCTTTCATTTGATTTGCAGACCGTGGGGAAAGGACTTCTTTTTCCCATGGGAAATGGCCTCCGTTTCGCAGCCACTCTCCCTGGCAGAAAGTGGGGAGCCAAGCTAGAGTGATGCAATCTTTGCTGGATTTTTCCAAACCATAAGCTGGCAGCAACTAGGGCCCTCTAAGTACTTAGAGCCTGAAAGGCCACCTTGAACATATTACTGAGACCCTGGGTAAAGGACATTTTTCCCATGGAAAATGGCCTTCATTTGTGGCCACTTGGCCTGGCAGGCAGGGCAGTGCCATGCCAGAAATTTACAAACTGTGCTGGATTTCCCTTAATAAAAGCTGGCAGCAACTCGGACCCTGCAAGTCCTTAGAGCCCCAGATGCCACCTTTCATCTGATACCCAGACCCGGGGCCAATGCCTTCATTTTCCCCATGGAAAATGGCCTCCATTTGTGGCCTCTCGTCCTGGCCAATAGGGTGGTGCCCACCAAGGAATTTGCAATCTTTGCTAGATTCCACCAAATCTTAAGCTGCCAGTAAGAAGTACTCTGCATGTCCGTAGAGCCCCAAAGGCCACCTTTCATTTGTTTTGCAGACCATGGGGAAAGGACTTCTTTTTCCCATGGGAAATGGCCTCCGTTTCACAGCCACTCACGCTGGCAGAAAGTGGGGAGCCAAGATAGAGTGATGCAATCTTTGCTGGGTTTCTCCAAATCTAAAGCTGCCAATAAGAAGTACCCTGCATGTCCTTAGAGACCCGAAGGTCACCTTTCCTTTGATTTGAAGACCGTGGGGAAGGGACTTTTCTTCCATGGGAAATGGCCTCCGTTTCGCAGCCACTCTCCCTGGCAGAAAGTGGGGAGCCAAGCTAGAGTGATGCAATCTTTGCTGGATTTTTCCAAACCTAAAGCTGGCAGCAACTAGGACCCTCTAAGTCCTTAGAGCCTGAAAAGCCACCTTGCATCTGATACCCAAACCCTGGGCCAATGAGGTCATTTTCCCCATGGAAAATGGCCTCCATTTGTGGCCTCTCGTCCTGGCCAATAGGGTGGTGCCCAGCAAGAAATTTGCAATCTTTGCTAGATTTCTCCAAATCTAAAGCTGCCAGTAAGAAGCAGCCTGCATGTCCTTAGAGCCCCAAAGGCCACCTTTCATTTGTTTTGCAGACCATGGGGAAAGGACTTCTTTTTCCCATGGGAAATGGCCTCCGTTTCGCAGCCACTCACGCTGGCAGAAAGTGGGGAGCCAAGCTAGAGTGATGCAATCTTTGCTGGGTTTCTCCAAATCTAAAGCTGCCAATAAGAAGTACCGTGCATGTCCTTAGAGCCCCAAAGGTCACGTTCCCTTTGATTTGCAGACCGTGGGGAAAGGACTTCTTTTTCCCATGGGAAATGGCCTTCATTTGTGGCCACTTGGCCAGGCAGGCAGGGCAGTGCCAAGCGAGAAATTTGCACACTGTGCTGGATTCTTCCAAAACTAAAGCTGGCAGCAACTCGGACCCTGCAAGTCCTTAGAGCCTCAGATGCCACCTTTCATCTGATACCCAGCCCCTGGGCCAATGCCTTCATTTTCCCCATGGAAAATGGGGTCAGTTTGGGGCCACTCGCCCTGGCCATCTGCTTCGTTCCCTGTCTGAAATTTGCAAACTTGGCTGCTTTTCTCCAAAACTAAAGCTTCTGGCAACGAGGAGCCTGCAGCTCCTTCGAGCCCTAAACATCACCTCTCTGCTGATACCCAGATGATGGGGAAATTACTTCTTTTTACCATAGAAATAGTATCCCTGTGCAGCCACTCACGCTGGCAGAAAGTGGGGAGCCAAACTAGAGTGATGCAATCTTTGCTGGATTTTTCCAAACCATAAGCTGGCAGCAACTAGGACCCTCTAAGTCCTTAGAGCCTGAAAGGCCACCTTGCATCTGATACCCAGACCCTGGGCCAATGACGTCATTTTCCCCATTGGAAATGGCCACCATTTGTGGCCTCTCGTCCTGGCCAATAGGGTGGTGCCCACCAAGGAATTTGCAATCTTTGCTAGATTTCACCAAATCTTAAGCTGCCAATAAGAAGTACCCAGCATGTCCGTAGAGCCCCAAAGGCCACCTTTCATTTGATTTGCCGACCGTGGGGAAAGGACTTCTTTTTCCCATGGGAAATGGCCTCCCTTTACAGCCACTCACGCTGGCAGAAAGTGGGGAGCCAAGCTAGAGTGATGCAATCTTTGCTGGATTTCTCCAAATCTAAAGCTGCCAGTAAGAAGTACCCTGCATGTCCTTAGAGCCCCAAAGGCCACCTTTCATTTGTTTTGCAGACCGTGGGGAAAGGACTTCTTTTTCCCATGGGAAATGGCCTCCGTTTCTCAGCCACTCACCCTGGCAGAAAGTGGGGAGCCAAGCTAGAGTGATGCAATCTTTGCTGGGTTTCTCCAAATCTAAAGTTGCCAATAAGAAGTACCCTGCATGTCCTTAGAGCCCCAAAGGTCACCTTCCCTTTGATTTGCAGACCGTGGGGAAAGGACTTCTTTTTCCCATGGGAAATGGCCTCCGTTTGCAGCCACTCACCCTGGCAGAAAGTGGGGAGCCAAGCTAGAGTGATGCAATCTTTGCTGGATATTTCCAAACCTAAAGCTGGCAGCAACTAGGACCCTGTAAGTCCTTAGAGCCTGAAAGGCCACCTTGCATCTGATACCCAGACCATGGGCCAATGACTTAATTTTCCCTATGGAAAATGGCCTCCATTTCTGGCCTCTTGTCCTGGCCAATAGGGTGGTGCCCACCAAGGAATTTGCAATCTTTGCTAGATTTCTCCAAATCTTAAGCTGTTAGTAAGAAGTACTCTGCATGTCCTTAGAGGCCCAAAGGCCACCTTTCATTTGTTTTGCAGACCATGGGGAAAGGACTTCTTTTTCCCATGGGAAATGGCCTCCGTTTCGCAGCCACTCTCCCTGGCAGAAAATGGGGAGCCAAGCTAGAGTGATGCAATCTTTGCTGGATTTTTCCAAACCATAAGCTGGCAGCAACTAGGGCCCACTAAGTACTTAGAGCCTGAAAGGCCACCTTGAACATATTACTGAGACCCTGGGTAAAGGACATTTTTCCCATGGAAAATGGCCTTCATTTGTGGCCACTTGGCCAGGCAGGCAGGGCAGTGCCAAGCGAGAAATTTGCACACTGTGCTGGATTCCTACAAAACTAAAGCTGGCAGCAACTAGGACCCTGCAAGTCCTTAGAGCCCCAGATGCCACCTTGCATCTGATACCCAGACCCTGGGCCGATGCCTTCATTTTCCCCATGGAAAATGGGGTCAGTTTGGGGCCACTCGCCCTGGCCATCTGCTTCGTTCCCTGTCTGAAATTTGCAAACTTGGCTGCTTTTCTCCAAAACTAAAGCTTCTGGCAACGAGGAGCCTGCAGCTCCTTCGAGCCCTAAACATCACCTCTCTGCTGATACCCAGATGATGGGGAAATTACTTCTTTTTACCATAGAAATAGTATTCCTGTGCAGCCACTCACGCTGGCAGAAAGTGGGGAGCCAAGCTAGAGTGATGCAATCTTTGCTGGATTTTTCCAAACCATAAGCTGGCAGCAACTAGGACCCTCTAAGTACTTAGAGCCTGAAAGGCCACCTTGAACATATTACTGAGACCGTGTGTAAAGGACATTTTTCCCATGGAAAATGGCCTTCATTTGTGGCCACTTGGCCTGGCAGGCAGGGCAGTGCCATGCCAGAAATTTACAAACTGTGCTGGATTTCCCTTAATAAAAGCTGGCAGCAACTCGGACCCTGCAAGTCCTTTGAGCCCCTGATTCCACCTTTCATCTGATACCCAGACCCGGGGCCAATGCCGTCATTTTCCCCTAGGAAAATGGCCTCCATTTGTGGCCTCTCGTCCTGGCCAATAGGGTGGTGCCCAGCAAGAAATTTACAAAATGTGCTGGATTTCTCCGAATCTAAAGCTGCCAGTAAGAAGTACCATGCATGTCCTTAGAGCCCCAAAGGCCACCTTTCATTTGATTTGCAGACCGCGGGGAAAGGACTTCTTTTTCCCATGGGAAATGGCCTCCGTTTGCAGCCACTCACGCTGGCAGAAAGTGGGGAGCCAAGCTAGAGTGATGCAATCTTTGCTGGATTTTTCCAAACCGAAAGCTGGTAGCAACTAGGACCCTGTAAGTCCTTAGAGCCTGAAAGGCCACCTTGCATCTGATACCCAGACCCTGGGCCAATGAGGTCATTTTCCCCATGGAAAATGGCCTTCATTTGTGGCCACTTGGCCAGGCAGGCAGGGCAGTGCCAAGCGAGAAATTTGCACACTGTGCTGGATTCTTCCAAAACTAAAGCTGGCAGCAACTCGGACCCTGCAAGTCCTTAGAGCCTCAGATGCCACCTTTCATCTGATACCCAGCCCCTGGGCCAATGCCTTCATTTTCCCCATGGAAAATGGGGTCAGTTTGGGGCCACTCGCCCTGGCCATCTGCTTCGTTCCCTGTCTGAAATTTGCAAACTTGGCTGCTTTTCTCCAAAACTAAAGCTTCTGGCAACGAGGAGCCTGCAGCTCCTTCGAGCCCTAAACATCACCTCTCTGCTGATACCCAGATGATGGGGAAATTACTTCTTTTTGCCATAGAAATAGTATCCCTGTGCAGCCACTCACGCTGGCAGAAAGTGGGGAGCCAAACTAGAGTGATGCAATCTTTGCTGGATTTTTCCAAACCATAAGCTGGCAGCAACTAGGACCCTCTAAGTCCTTAGAGCCTGAAAGGCCACCTTGCATCTGATACCCAGACCCTGGGCCAATGACGTCATTTTCCCCATGGGAAATGGCCTCCATTTGTGGCCTCTCGTCCTGGCCAATAGGGTGGTGCCCACCAAGGAATTTGCAATCTTTGCTAGATTTCACCAAATCTTAACCTGCCAGTAAGAAGTACTCTGCATGTCCTTAGACCCCAAAGGCCACCTTTATTTTGTTTTGCAGACCATGGGGAAAGGACTTCTTTTCCCCATGGGAAATGGCCTATATTTCAACACCACTCACCCTGGCAGAAAGTGGGGAGCCAAGCTAGAGTGATGCAATCTTTGCTGGGTTTCTCCAAATCTAAAGCTGCCATTAAGAAGTACCCTGCATGTCCATAGAGCCCCAAAGGTCACCTTTCATTTGATTTGCAGACCGTGGGGAAAGGACTTCTTTTTCCCATGGGAAATGGCCTCCATTTGCGGCCACTCACCCCGGCAGAAAGTGGGGAGCCAAGCTAGAGTGATGCAATCTTTGCTGGATTTTTCCAAACCTAAAGCTGGCAGCAACTAGGACCCTGTAAGTCATTAGTGCCTTAAAGGCCACCTTGCATCTGATACCCAGACCCTGGGCCAATGCCTTCATTTTCCCCATGGGAAATGGCCTCCATTTGTGGCCTCTCGTCCTGGCCTATAGGGTGGTGCCCACCAAGGAATTTGCAATCTTTGCTAGATTTCACCAAATCTTAAGCTGCCAATAAGAAGTACCCTGCATGTCCGTAGAGCCCCAAAGGCCACCTTTCATTTGATTTGCCGACCGTGGGGAAAGGACTTCTTTTTCCCATGGGAAATGGCCTCCGTTTCGCAGCCACTCACGCTGGCAGAAAGTGGGGAGCCAATCTAGAGTGATGCAATCTTTGCTGGATTTCTCCAAATCTAAAGCTGCCAATAAGAAGTACCCTGCATGTCCTTAGAGCCCCAAAGGTCACGTTCCCTTTGATTTGCAGACCATGGGGAAAAGACTTCTTTTTCCCATGGGAAATAGCCTCCGTTTGCGGCCACTCACACTGGCAGAAAGTGGGGAGCCAAGCTAGAGTGATGAAATCTTTGCTGGATATTTGCAAACCTAAAGCTGGCAGCAACTAGGACCCTGTAAGTCCTTAGTGCCTGAAAGGCCACCTTGCATCTGATACCCAGACCATGGGCCAATGACATAATTTTCCCCATGGAAAATGGCCTCCATTTGTGGCCTCTCGTCCTGGCCAATAGGGTGGTGCCCACCAAGGAATTTGCAATCTTTGCTAGATTTCACCAAATCTTAAGCTGCCAGTAAGAAGTACCCTGCATGTCCTTAGACCCCAAAGGCCACCTTTCATTTGTTTTGCAGACCATGGGGACAGGACTTCTTTTTCCATGGGAAATGGCCTACGTTTCGAAACCACTCACGCTGGCAGAAAGTGGGGAGCCAAGCTAGAGTGATGCAATCTTTGCTGGATTTCTCCAAATCTAAAGCTGCCAGTAAGAAGTACCCTGCATGTCCTTAGAGCCCCAAAGGCCACCTTTCATTTGATTTGCAGACCGTGGGGAAAGGACTTCTTTTTCCCATGGGAAATGGCCTCCGTTTCGCAGCCACTCTCCCTGGCAGAAAGTGGGGAGCCAAGCTAGAGTGATGCAATCTTTGCTGGATTTTTCCAAACCATAAGCTGGCAGCAACTAGGGCCCTCTAAGTACTTAGAGCCTGAAAGGCCACCTTGAACATATTACTGAGACCCTGGGTAAAGGACATTTTTCCCATGGAAAATGGCCTTCATTTGTGGCCACTTGGCCTGGCAGGCAGGGCAGTGCCATGCCAGAAATTTACAAACTGTGCTGGATTTCCCTTAATAAAAGCTGGCAGCAACTCGGACCCTGCAAGTCCTTAGAGCCCCAGATGCCACCTTTCATCTGATACCCAGACCCGGGGCCAATGCCTTCATTTTCCCCATGGAAAATGGCCTCCATTTGTGGCCTCTCGTCCTGGCCAATAGGGTGGTGCCCACCAAGGAATTTGAAATCTTTGCTAGATTCCACCAAATCTTAAGCTGCCAGTAAGAAGTACTCTGCATGTCCGTAGAGCCCCAAAGGCCACCTTTCATTTGTTTTGCAGACCATGGGGAAAGGACTTCTTTTTCCCATGGGAAATGGCCTCCGTTTCACAGCCACTCACGCTGGCAGAAAGTGGGGAGCCAAGATAGAGTGATGCAATCTTTGCTGGGTTTCTCCAAATCTAAAGCTGCCAATAAGAAGTACCCTGCATGTCCTTAGAGACCCGAAGGTCACCTTTCCTTTGATTTGAAGACCGTGGGGAAGGGACTTTTCTTCCATGGGAAATGGCCTCCGTTTCGCAGCCACTCTCCCTGGCAGAAAGTGGGGAGCCAAGCTAGAGTGATGCAATCTTTGCTGGATTTTTCCAAACCTAAAGCTGGCAGCAACTAGGACCCTCTAAGTCCTTAGAGCCTGAAAAGCCACCTTGCATCTGATACCCAAACCCTGGGCCAATGAGGTCATTTTCCCCATGGAAAATGGCCTCCATTTGTGGCCTCTCGTCCTGGCCAATAGGGTGGTGCCCAGCAAGAAATTTGCAATCTTTGCTAGATTTCTCCAAATCTAAAGCTGCCAGTAAGAAGCAGCCTGCATGTCCTTAGAGCCCCAAAGGCCACCTTTCATTTGTTTTGCAGACCATGGGGAAAGGACTTCTTTTTCCCATGGGAAATGGCCTCCGTTTCGCAGCCACTCACGCTGGCAGAAAGTGGGGAGCCAAGCTAGAGTGATGCAATCTTTGCTGGGTTTCTCCAAATCTAAAGCTGCCAATAAGAAGTACCGTGCATGTCCTTAGAGCCCCAAAGGTCACGTTCCCTTTGATTTGCAGACCGTGGGGAAAGGACTTCTTTTTCCCATGGGAAATGGCCTTCATTTGTGGCCACTTGGCCAGGCAGGCAGGGCAGTGCCAAGCGAGAAATTTGCACACTGTGCTGGATTCTTCCAAAACTAAAGCTGGCAGCAACTCGGACCCTGCAAGTCCTTAGAGCCTCAGATGCCACCTTTCATCTGATACCCAGCCCCTGGGCCAATGCCTTCATTTTCCCCATGGAAAATGGGGTCAGTTTGGGGCCACTCGCCCTGGCCATCTGCTTCGTTCCCTGTCTGAAATTTGCAAACTTGGCTGCTTTTCTCCAAAACTAAAGCTTCTGGCAACGAGGAGCCTGCAGCTCCTTCGAGCCCTAAACATCACCTCTCTGCTGATACCCAGATGATGGGGAAATTACTTCTTTTTACCATAGAAATAGTATCCCTGTGCAGCCACTCACGCTGGCAGAAAGTGGGGAGCCAAACTAGAGTGATGCAATCTTTGCTGGATTTTTCCAAACCATAAGCTGGCAGCAACTAGGACCCTCTAAGTCCTTAGAGCCTGAAAGGCCACCTTGCATCTGATACCCAGACCCTGGGCCAATGACGTCATTTTCCCCATTGGAAATGGCCACCATTTGTGGCCTCTCGTCCTGGCCAATAGGGTGGTGCCCACCAAGGAATTTGCAATCTTTGCTAGATTTCACCAAATCTTAAGCTGCCAATAAGAAGTACCCAGCATGTCCGTAGAGCCCCAAAGGCCACCTTTCCTTTGATTTGCCGACCGTGGGGAAAGGACTTCTTTTTCCCATGGGAAATGGCCTCCCTTTACAGCCACTCACGCTGGCAGAAAGTGGGGAGCCAAGCTAGAGTGATGCAATCTTTGCTGGATTTCTCCAAATCTAAAGCTGCCAGTAAGAAGTACCCTGCATGTCCTTAGAGCCCCAAAGGCCACCTTTCATTTGTTTTGCAGACCGTGGGGAAAGGACTTCTTTTTCCCATGGGAAATGGCCTCCGTTTCTCAGCCACTCACCCTGGCAGAAAGTGGGGAGCCAAGCTAGAGTGATGCAATCTTTGCTGGGTTTCTCCAAATCTAAAGTTGCCAATAAGAAGTACCCTGCATGTCCTTAGAGCCCCAAAGGTCACCTTCCCTTTGATTTGCAGACCGTGGGGAAAGGACTTCTTTTTCCCATGGGAAATGGCCTCCGTTTGCAGCCACTCACCCTGGCAGAAAGTGGGGAGCCAAGCTAGAGTGATGCAATCTTTGCTGGATATTTCCAAACCTAAAGCTGGCAGCAACTAGGACCCTGTAAGTCCTTAGAGCCTGAAAGGCCACCTTGCATCTGATACCCAGACCATGGGCCAATGACTTAATTTTCCCTATGGAAAATGGCCTCCATTTCTGGCCTCTTGTCCTGGCCAATAGGGTGGTGCCCACCAAGGAATTTGCAATCTTTGCTAGATTTCTCCAAATCTTAAGCTGTTAGTAAGAAGTACTCTGCATGTCCTTAGAGGCCCAAAGGCCACCTTTCATTTGTTTTGCAGACCATGGGGAAAGGACTTCTTTTTCCCATGGGAAATGGCCTCCGTTTCGCAGCCACTCTCCCTGGCAGAAAATGGGGAGCCAAGCTAGAGTGATGCAATCTTTGCTGGATTTTTCCAAACCATAAGCTGGCAGCAACTAGGGCCCACTAAGTACTTAGAGCCTGAAAGGCCACCTTGAACATATTACTGAGACCCTGGGTAAAGGACATTTTTCCCATGGAAAATGGCCTTCATTTGTGGCCACTTGGCCAGGCAGGCAGGGCAGTGCCAAGCGAGAAATTTGCACACTGTGCTGGATTCCTACAAAACTAAAGCTGGCAGCAACTAGGACCCTGCAAGTCCTTAGAGCCCCAGATGCCACCTTGCATCTGATACCCAGACCCTGGGCCGATGCCTTCATTTTCCCCATGGAAAATGGGGTCAGTTTGGGGCCACTCGCCCTGGCCATCTGCTTCGTTCCCTGTCTGAAATTTGCAAACTTGGCTGCTTTTCTCCAAAACTAAAGCTTCTGGCAACGAGGAGCCTGCAGCTCCTTCGAGCCCTAAACATCACCTCTCTGCTGATACCCAGATGATGGGGAAATTACTTCTTTTTACCATAGAAATAGTATTCCTGTGCAGCCACTCACGCTGGCAGAAAGTGGGGAGCCAAGCTAGAGTGATGCAATCTTTGCTGGATTTTTCCAAACCATAAGCTGGCAGCAACTAGGACCCTCTAAGTACTTAGAGCCTGAAAGGCCACCTTGAACATATTACTGAGACCGTGTGTAAAGGACATTTTTCCCATGGAAAATGGCCTTCATTTGTGGCCACTTGGCCTGGCAGGCAGGGCAGTGCCATGCCAGAAATTTACAAACTGTGCTGGATTTCCCTTAATAAAAGCTGGCAGCAACTCGGACCCTGCAAGTCCTTTGAGCCCCTGATTCCACCTTTCATCTGATACCCAGACCCGGGGCCAATGCCGTCATTTTCCCCTAGGAAAATGGCCTCCATTTGTGGCCTCTCGTCCTGGCCAATAGGGTGGTGCCCAGCAAGAAATTTACAAAATGTGCTGGATTTCTCCGAATCTAAAGCTGCCAGTAAGAAGTACCATGCATGTCCTTAGAGCCCCAAAGGCCACCTTTCATTTGATTTGCAGACCGCGGGGAAAGGACTTCTTTTTCCCATGGGAAATGGCCTCCGTTTGCAGCCACTCACGCTGGCAGAAAGTGGGGAGCCAAGCTAGAGTGATGCAATCTTTGCTGGATTTTTCCAAACCGAAAGCTGGTAGCAACTAGGACCCTGTAAGTCCTTAGAGCCTGAAAGGCCACCTTGCATCTGATACCCAGACCCTGGGCCAATGAGGTCATTTTCCCCATGGAAAATGGCCTTCATTTGTGGCCACTTGGCCAGGCAGGCAGGGCAGTGCCAAGCGAGAAATTTGCACACTGTGCTGGATTCTTCCAAAACTAAAGCTGGCAGCAACTCGGACCCTGCAAGTCCTTAGAGCCTCAGATGCCACCTTTCATCTGATACCCAGCCCCTGGGCCAATGCCTTCATTTTCCCCATGGAAAATGGGGTCAGTTTGGGGCCACTCGCCCTGGCCATCTGCTTCGTTCCCTGTCTGAAATTTGCAAACTTGGCTGCTTTTCTCCAAAACTAAAGCTTCTGGCAACGAGGAGCCTGCAGCTCCTTCGAGCCCTAAACATCACCTCTCTGCTGATACCCAGATGATGGGGAAATTACTTCTTTTTGCCATAGAAATAGTATCCCTGTGCAGCCACTCACGCTGGCAGAAAGTGGGGAGCCAAACTAGAGTGATGCAATCTTTGCTGGATTTTTCCAAACCATAAGCTGGCAGCAACTAGGACCCTCTAAGTCCTTAGAGCCTGAAAGGCCACCTTGCATCTGATACCCAGACCCTGGGCCAATGACGTCATTTTCCCCATGGGAAATGGCCTCCATTTGTGGCCTCTCGTCCTGGCCAATAGGGTGGTGCCCACCAAGGAATTTGCAATCTTTGCTAGATTTCACCAAATCTTAACCTGCCAGTAAGAAGTACTCTGCATGTCCTTAGACCCCAAAGGCCACCTTTCTTTTGTTTTGCAGACCATGGGGAAAGGACTTCTTTTTCCCATGGGAAATGGCCTATATTTCAACACCACTCACCCTGGCAGAAAGTGGGGAGCCAAGCTAGAGTGATGCAATCTTTGCTGGGTTTCTCCAAATCTAAAGCTGCCATTAAGAAGTACCCTGCATGTCCATAGAGCCCCAAAGGTCACCTTTCATTTGATTTGCAGACCGTGGGGAAAGGACTTCTTTTTCCCATGGGAAATGGCCTCCATTTGCGGCCACTCACCCTGGCAGAAAGTGGGGAGCCAAGCTAGAGTGATGCAATCTTTGCTGGATTTTTCCAAACCTAAAGCTGGCAGCAACTAGGACCCTGTAAGTCATTAGTGCCTTAAAGGCCACCTTGCATCTGATACCCAGACCCTGGGCCAATGACGTCATTTTCCCCATGGGAAATGGCCTCCATTTGTGGCCTCTCGTCCTGGCCAATAGGGTGGTGCCCACCAAGGAATTTGCAATCTTTGCTAGATTTCACCAAATCTTAAGCTGCCAATAAGAAGTACCCTGCATGTCCGTAGAGCCCCAAAGGCCACCTTTCATTTGATTTGCCGACCGTGGGGAAAGGACTTCTTTTTCCCATGGGAAATGGCCTCCGTTTCGCAGCCACTCACGCTGGCAGAAAGTGGGGAGCCAATCTAGAGTGATGCAATCTTTGCTGGATTTCTCCAAATCTAAAGCTGCCAATAAGAAGTACCCTGCATGTCCTTAGAGCCCCAAAGGTCACGTTCCCTTTGATTTGCAGACCATGGGGAAAAGACTTCTTTTTCCCATGGGAAATAGCCTCCGTTTGCGGCCACTCACACTGGCAGAAAGTGGGGAGCCAAGCTAGAGTGATGAAATCTTTGCTGGATATTTGCAAACCTAAAGCTGGCAGCAACTAGGACCCTGTAAGTCCTTAGTGCCTGAAAGGCCACCTTGCATCTGATACCCAGACCATGGGCCAATGACTTAATTTTCCCCATGGAAAATGGCCTCCATTTGTGGCCTCTCGTCCTGGCCAATAGGGTGGTGCCCACCAAGGAATTTGCAATCTTTGCTAGATTTCACCAAATCTTAAGCTGCCAGTAAGAAGTACCCTGCATGTCCTTAGACCCCAAAGGCCACCTTTCATTTGTTTTGCAGACCATGGGGACAGGACTTCTTTTTCCCATGGGAAATGGCCTACGTTTCGAAACCACTCACGCTGGCAGAAAGTGGGGAGCCAAGCTAGAGTGATGCAATCTTTGCTGGATTTCTCCAAATCTAAAGCTGCCAGTAAGAAGTACCCTGCATGTCCTTAGAGCCCCAAAGGCCACCTTTCATTTGATTTGCAGACCGTGGGGAAAGGACTTCTTTTTCCCATGGGAAATGGCCTCCGTTTCGCAGCCACTCTCCCTGGCAGAAAGTGGGGAGCCAAGCTAGAGTGATGCAATCTTTGCTGGATTTTTCCAAACCATAAGCTGGCAGCAACTAGGGCCCTCTAAGTACTTAGAGCCTGAAAGGCCACCTTGAACATATTACTGAGACCCTGGGTAAAGGACATTTTTCCCATGGAAAATGGCCTTCATTTGTGGCCACTTGGCCTGGCAGGCAGGGCAGTGCCATGCCAGAAATTTACAAACTGTGCTGGATTTCCCTTAATAAAAGCTGGCAGCAACTCGGACCCTGCAAGTCCTTAGAGCCCCAGATGCCACCTTTCATCTGATACCCAGACCCGGGGCCAATGCCTTCATTTTCCCCATGGAAAATGGCCTCCATTTGTGGCCTCTCGTCCTGGCCAATAGGGTGGTGCCCACCAAGGAATTTGCAATCTTTGCTAGATTCCACCAAATCTTAAGCTGCCAGTAAGAAGTACTCTGCATGTCCGTAGAGCCCCAAAGGCCACCTTTCATTTGTTTTGCAGACCATGGGGAAAGGACTTCTTTTTCCCATGGGAAATGGCCTCCGTTTCACAGCCACTCACGCTGGCAGAAAGTGGGGAGCCAAGATAGAGTGATGCAATCTTTGCTGGGTTTCTCCAAATCTAAAGCTGCCAATAAGAAGTACCCTGCATGTCCTTAGAGACCCGAAGGTCACCTTTCCTTTGATTTGAAGACCGTGGGGAAGGGACTTTTCTTCCATGGGAAATGGCCTCCGTTTCGCAGCCACTCTCCCTGGCAGAAAGTGGGGAGCCAAGCTAGAGTGATGCAATCTTTGCTGGATTTTTCCAAACCTAAAGCTGGCAGCAACTAGGACCCTCTAAGTCCTTAGAGCCTGAAAAGCCACCTTGCATCTGATACCCAAACCCTGGGCCAATGAGGTCATTTTCCCCATGGAAAATGGCCTCCATTTGTGGCCTCTCGTCCTGGCCAATAGGGTGGTGCCCAGCAAGAAATTTGCAATCTTTGCTAGATTTCTCCAAATCTAAAGCTGCCAGTAAGAAGCAGCCTGCATGTCCTTAGAGCCCCAAAGGCCACCTTTCATTTGTTTTGCAGACCATGGGGAAAGGACTTCTTTTTCCCATGGGAAATGGCCTCCGTTTCGCAGCCACTCACGCTGGCAGAAAGTGGGGAGCCAAGCTAGAGTGATGCAATCTTTGCTGGGTTTCTCCAAATCTAAAGCTGCCAATAAGAAGTACCGTGCATGTCCTTAGAGCCCCAAAGGTCACGTTCCCTTTGATTTGCAGACCGTGGGGAAAGGACTTCTTTTTCCCATGGGAAATGGCCTTCATTTGTGGCCACTTGGCCAGGCAGGCAGGGCAGTGCCAAGCGAGAAATTTGCACACTGTGCTGGATTCTTCCAAAACTAAAGCTGGCAGCAACTCGGACCCTGCAAGTCCTTAGAGCCTCAGATGCCACCTTTCATCTGATACCCAGCCCCTGGGCCAATGCCTTCATTTTCCCCATGGAAAATGGGGTCAGTTTGGGGCCACTCGCCCTGGCCATCTGCTTCGTTCCCTGTCTGAAATTTGCAAACTTGGCTGCTTTTCTCCAAAACTAAAGCTTCTGGCAACGAGGAGCCTGCAGCTCCTTCGAGCCCTAAACATCACCTCTCTGCTGATACCCAGATGATGGGGAAATTACTTCTTTTTACCATAGAAATAGTATCCCTGTGCAGCCACTCACGCTGGCAGAAAGTGGGGAGCCAAACTGGAGTGATGCAATCTTTGCTGGATTTTTCCAAACCATAAGCTGGCAGCAACTAGGACCCTCTAAGTCCTTAGAGCCTGAAAGGCCACCTTGCATCTGATACCCAGACCCTGGGCCAATGACGTCATTTTCCCCATTGGAAATGGCCTCCATTTGTGGCCTCTCGTCCTGGCCAATAGGGTGGTGCCCACCAAGGAATTTGCAATCTTTGCTAGATTTCACCAAATCTTAAGCTGCCAATAAGAAGTACCCAGCATGTCCGTAGAGCCCCAAAGGCCACCTTTCATTTGATTTGCCGACCGTGGGGAAAGGACTTCTTTTTCCCATGGGAAATGGCCTCCCTTTACAGCCACTCACGCTGGCAGAAAGTGGGGAGCCAAGCTAGAGTGATGCAATCTTTGCTGGATTTCTCCAAATCTAAAGCTGCCAGTAAGAAGTACCCTGCATGTCCTTAGAGCCCCAAAGGCCACCTTTCATTTGTTTTGCAGACCGTGGGGAAAGGACTTCTTTTTCCCATGGGAAATGGCCTCCGTTTCTCAGCCACTCACCCTGGCAGAAAGTGGGGAGCGAAGCTAGAGTGATGCAATCTTTGCTGGGTTTCTCCAAATCTAAAGTTGCCAATAAGAAGTACCCTGCATGTCCTTAGAGCCCCAAAGGTCACCTTCCCTTTGATTTGCAGACCGTGGGGAAAGGACTTCTTTTTCCCATGGGAAATGGCCTCCGTTTGCAGCCACTCACCCTGGCAGAAAGTGGGGAGCCAAGCTAGAGTGATGCAATCTTTGCTGGATATTTCCAAACCTAAAGCTGGCAGCAACTAGGACCCTGTAAGTCCTTAGAGCCTGAAAGGCCACCTTGCATCTGATACCCAGACCATGGGCCAATGACTTAATTTTCCCTATGGAAAATGGCCTCCATTTCTGGCCTCTTGTCCTGGCCAATAGGGTGGTGCCCACCAAGGAATTTGCAATCTTTGCTAGATTTCTCCAAATCTTAAGCTGTTAGTAAGAAGTACTCTGCATGTCCTTAGAGGCCCAAAGGCCACCTTTCATTTGATTTGCAGACCATGGGGAAAGGACTTCTTTTTCCCATGGGAAATGGCCTCCGTTTCGCAGCCACTCTCCCTGGCAGAAAATGGGGAGCCAAGCTAGAGTGATGCAATCTTTGCTGGATTTTTCCAAACCATAAGCTGGCAGCAACTAGGGCCCACTAAGTACTTAGAGCCTGAAAGGCCACCTTGAACATATTACTGAGACCCTGGGTAAAGGACATTTTTCCCATGGAAAATGGCCTTCATTTGTGGCCACTTGGCCAGGCAGGCAGGGCAGTGCCAAGCGAGAAATTTGCACACTGTGCTGGATTCCTACAAAACTAAAGCTGGCAGCAACTAGGACCCTGCAAGTCCTTAGAGCCCCAGATGCCACCTTGCATCTGATACCCAGACCCTGGGCCGATGCCTTCATTTTCCCCATGGAAAATGGGGTCAGTTTGGGGCCACTCGCCCTGGCCATCTGCTTCGTTCCCTGTCTGAAATTTGCAAACTTGGCTGCTTTTCTCCAAAACTAAAGCTTCTGGCAACGAGGAGCCTGCAGCTCCTTCGAGCCCTAAACATCACCTCTCTGCTGATACCCAGATGATGGGGAAATTACTTCTTTTTACCATAGAAATAGTATTCCTGTGCAGCCACTCACGCTGGCAGAAAGTGGGGAGCCAAGCTAGAGTGATGCAATCTTTGCTGGATTTTTCCAAACCATAAGCTGGCAGCAACTAGGACCCTCTAAGTCCTTAGAGCCTGAAAGGCCACCTTGAACATATTACTGAGACCGTGTGTAAAGGACATTTTTCCCATGGAAAATGGCCTTCATTTGTGGCCACTTGGCCTGGCAGGCAGGGCAGTGCCATGCCAGAAATTTACAAACTGTTCTGGATTTCCCTTAATAAAAGCTGGCAGCAACTCGGACCCTGCAAGTCCTTTGAGCCCCTGATTCCACCTTTCATCTGATACCCAGACCCGGGGCCAATGCCGTCATTTTCCCCTAGGAAAATGGCCTCCATTTGTGGCCTCTCGTCCTGGCCAATAGGGTGGTGCCCAGCAAGAAATTTACAAAATGTGCTGGATTTCTCCAAATCTAAAGCTGCCAGTAAGAAGTACCCTGCATGTCCTTAGAGCCCCAAAGGCCACATTTCATTTGATTTGCAGACCGCGGGGAAAGGACTTCTTTTTCCCATGGGAAATGGCCTCCGTTTGCAGCCACTCACGCTGGCAGAAAATGGGGAGCCAAGCTAGAGTGATGCAGTCTTTAATGGATTCTTCCAAAACTAATGCTGGCAGCAACTAGGACCCTGAAAGTCCTTAGAGCCCCAAATGCCACCTGTCATCTGATACCCAGACCCGGGGCCAATGACTTAATTTTCCCCATGGAAAATGTCCTCCATTTGTGGCCTTTCATCCTGGCCAATAGCGTGGTCCCCAGCAAGAAATTTGCAATTTTTGCTAGATTTCTCCAAATCTAAAGCTGCCAGTAAGAAGGACCCTGCATGTCCTTAGAGTCCCAAAGGCCACCTTTCATTTGTTTTGCAGACCGTGGGGAAAGGACTTCTTTTTCCCATGGGAAATGGCCTCCGTTTCGCAGCCACTCACCCTGGCAGAAAGTGGGGAGCGAAGCTAGAGTGATGCAATACTTGCTGGATTTCTCCAAATCTAAAGCTGCCAGTAAGCAATACCCTGCATGTCCGTAGAGCCCCAAAGGCCACCTTTCCTTTGATTTGCAGACCGTGGGGAAAGGACTTCTTTTTCCCATTGGAAATGGCCTCTGTTTGCAGCCTCCGACGCTGGCAGAAAGTGCGGATCCAAGCTAGATTGATGCAATATTTGCTGGATTTCTCCAAATCTTAAGCTGCCAGTAAGAAGTACCCTGCATGTCCTTAGAGCCCCAAAGGCCACCTTTCATTTGATTTGAAGACCGTGGGGAAAGGACTTCTTTTTCCTATACGAAATGGCCTCCGTTTGCAGCCACTCTCCTTGGCCAATAGGGTGGTACCCACCAAGAAATTTGCAATCTTTGCTAGATTTCACCAAATCTAAAGCTGTCAGTAAGTAGTGCCATGCAAGTCCTTAGAGGCTGAAAGGCCACCTTTCATTTGATTTTCAGAACGTGGGGAAAGGACTTCTTTTTCCCATGGGAAATGGCTACCGTTTGCAGCCACTCACCCTGGCAGAAAGTGGGGAGCCAAGCTAGAGTGATGCAATCTTTGCTGGATTCCTCCAAATCTAAAGCTGCCAGTAAGTAGTACCCTGCAAGTCCTTAGAGCCTGAAAGGCCACCTTGCATCTGATACCCAGACCCTGGGCCAATGACTTCATTTTCCCCATGGAAAATGGCCTCCATTTGTGGCCTCTCGTCCTGGCCAATAGGGTGGTGCCTAGCAAGAAATTTGCAATCTTTGCTTGATTTCTCCAAATCTAAAGCTGCCAGTAAGAAGTACCCTGCATGTCCATAGAGCCCCAAAGGCCACCTTTCATTTTTTTTTCTGACCATGGGGAAACGACTTCTTTTTACCATGGGAAATGGACTCCGTTCGGAGCCACTCACCCTGGCAGAAATTGGGGAGCCAAGCTAGAGTGATGCAATCTTTGCTGGAATTTTCCAAAGCTAAAGCTGGCAGCAGCTAGGACCCTCTAAGTAGTTAGAGCCTGAAAGGCCACCTTGAACATCTGATACCCAGACCCTGGGGACATGACTTCTTTTTCCCATGGAAAATGGCCTTCATTTGTGGCCACTTGGCCTGGCAGGCAGGGCAGTGCCCAGTGAGAAATTTGCAAACTGTGCTGGATTCTTCCAAAACTAAAGCTGGCAGCAACTCGGACCCTGCAAGTCCTTAGTGCCCCGGATGCCACCTTCCATCTGATACCCAGACCCTGCAGACAAGACTTCTTTTCCCCATGGAAAATGGGGTCAGTTTGGGGCCACCCGCCCTGGCCATCTGCTTCGTTCCATGTCTGAAATTTGCAAACTTGGCTGATTTTCTCCAAAACTACAGCTGCTGGCAATGAGGACCCTGCCACCCCTCAGGGCCACAATCATCACCTCTATGCTGATACCCAGATGATGGGGAAATTCCTTCTTTTTCCCATGGGAAATAGTATCCCTGAGGGGCACCTCGCCCTGGCAGAAAGTCGGCTGCCAAGCAGGAAATTTGCAAACTGTGCTGGATTTCCCTAAAAGTAAAGCTGCCCGCAACTCGGACCTTGCAAGTCCTTAGAGCCCCAAATGCCACCTTTCATCTGATACCCAGACACTGGGCCAATGCCTTCATTTTTCCCCTGGAAAATCGCCTCCATTTGTGGCCTCTTGTCCTGGCCAATAGGGTGGTGCCTAGCAAGAAATTTGCAATCTTTGCTTGATTTCTCCAAATCTAAAGCTGCCAGTAAGAAGTACCCAGAAAATCCTTAGAGCCCCAGACGCCACCTTTCATTTTACACTCAGACCCTGGGGACATGACTTGTTTTCCCCATGGGAAATGGGTTCAGTTTGAGGCCACTCGCCGTGGCTATCTGCTTCGTTCCCTGTCTGAAATTTGCCAGCGTAGCTGATTTTCTCCAAAATTAAAGCTGCTGGCAATGAGGAGCCTGCCACTCCTTAGGGCCCCAAACATCACCTCTCTGCTGATTCCCAGATGATGGGGAAATTACTTCTTTTTCCCATAGAAATGGTATCCCTATGCGGCCACTTGCCCTGGCAGAAAGTGGGGTTCCAAGCAGGAAATTTGAAAATTCTGCTGGATATCCCTAAAAATAAAGCTGCCAGCAACTCGGTCCCTGCAAGTCCTTAGAGCCCCAGATGCCACCTTTCATCTGATACCCAGACCCTGGGCCAATGCCTTCATTTTCCCCATTGAAAATGGCCTCCATTTGTGGCCTCTCGCCTGGCCAATAGGGTGGTGCCTAGCAAGAAATTTGCAATCCTTGCTGGATTTCTCCAAATCTTAAGCTGCCAGTAAGAAGTACCCTGCATGTGCTTTGAGCCCCAAAGGCCACCTTTCATTTGATTTGCAGACCGTGGGGAAAGGACTTCTTTTTCCCATGGGAAATGGCCTCCGTTTGCAGCCACTCACACTGGCAGAAAGTGGGGAGCCAAGCTAGAGTGATGCAATCTTTGCTGGATTTTTCCAAACCTAAAGCTGGCAGCAACTAGGACCCTCTAAGTACATAGAGCCTGAAAGGGCACCTTGAACATATTACTGAGACCCTGGGTAAAGGACATTTTCCCCATGGAAAATCACCTTCATTTCTGGCCACTTAGCCTGGCAGGCAGGGCAGTGCCAAACGAGAAATTTACAAACTGTGCTGGATTTCCCTAAATTAAAGCTGGCAGCAACTCGGACCCTGCAAGTCCTTAGAGCCCCAGATGCCACCTTGCATCTGATACCCAGACCCTGGGCCAATGCCTTCATTTTTCCCCTGGAAAATGGCTTCAATTTGTGGCCTCTCCCCCTGGCCAATAGGGAGGTGCCCAGCAAGATATTTGCAATCTTTTCTGGATTTCTCCAAAGCTAAAGCTGCCAGTAAGAAGTACCCTGCAAGTCCTTAGAACCCCAGATGCCACTTTTCATTTCACACTCCGACATGGGGACATGACTTCTTTTCCCCATGGAAAATGGGGTCAGTTTGAGGCCACTCGCCCTGGCCATCTGCTTAGTTCCCTGTCTGAAATTTGCAAACTTGGTTGATTTTCTCCCAAACTAAATCAGCTGGACACGAGGAGCCTGCAGCTTCTTACAGCCCCAAACACCACCTCTCTGCTGATACCCAGGTCATGGGGAAATTACTTCTTTTTCCCATGGGAAATAGTATCCCTTTGCGGCCACTTGCCCTGGCAGAAAGTGAGGTGCCAAGCAGGAAATTTGAAAATTCTGCTGGATTTCCCTAAAAGCAAAGCTGCCAGCAACTAGGACCCTGCAAGTCCTTAGAGCCCCAGATGCCACCTTTCATCTGATACCCAGACCCTGGGCCAATGCCTTCATTTTCCCCATGGAAAATGGCCTCCATTTGTGGCCTCTCTCCCTGGCCAATACGGTGGTGACCAGCAAGAAATTTGCAATCTTTGCTGGATTTCTCCACAACTAAAGCTGCCAGTAAGAAGTACCCTGAAAGTCCTTAGAGCCCCAGATGCCACCTTTCATCTGATACCCAGACCCTGGGGCAATGACTTCATTTTCCCCATGGAAAATGGCCTCCATTTGTGGCCTCTCGCCCTGGCCTATAGGGTGGTGCCCACCAAGAAATTTGCAATCTTTGCTGGATTTCTCCAAATCTAAAGCTGCCAGTAAGAAGTACCCTGCATGTCTGTAGAGCCCCAAAGGCCACCTTTCATTTGATTTGCAGACCGTGGGGAAAGGACTTCTTTTTCCCATGGGAAATGGCCTCCGTTTCGCAGCCACTCACGCTGTCAGAAAGTGGGGAGCCAAGCTAGAGTGATGCAATCTTTGCTGGATTTCTCCAAACCTAAAGGTGGCAGCAACTAGGACCCTGCAAGTCCTTAGAGCCCTAGATGACTCCTTTCATCTGATACCCAGCCCCTGGGCCAATGCCTTCATTTTTCCCCTGGAAAATGGCTTCAATTTGTGGCCTCTCCCCCTGGCCAATAGGGAGGTGCCCAGAAAGAAATTTGCAATCTTTGCTGGATTCCTCCAAATCTTAAGCTGCCAGTAAGTAGTACCCTGCAAGTCCTTAGAGCCCCAAAGGCCACCTTTCATCTGACACCCAGACCCTGGGGAGAGGGCTCTTTTTCCCCATGAAAATGGGGTCAGTTTGAAGCCACTCGCCCTGGCCATCTGCACCATTCCCTGTGTGAAATTTGCAAACTTGGCTGGATTCTCCTACAACGAAAGTTGTCAGCAACTAGGAGCTTGCAAGTCATTAGAGCCTCAGATGTACGACAGTAGTAGTACTCTGCAAGTCCTTAGAGCCCCAAAGGCCACCTTTCATCTTACACCCAGACCCTGGGGAAAGGACTCCTTTTCCCCATGGAAAATGGCGTCAGTTTGAAGCCACTCGCCCTGGCCATCTGCACCGTTCCCTGTGTGAAATTTGCAAACTTGGCTGGATTCTCCTACAACTGAAGCTGCCAGCCACTAGGAGCTTGCAAGTCATTAGAGCCGAAGATGCCACCTTTCATCTGATACCCAGACCCTGGAGGCATGACTTCATTTCCTCCTTGGAAAATGGGGTCAGTTTGACTCCCCCTGGTCATCCGCATTGTTCCCGGTGTGAAATTTGCAAACTTGGCTGATTTTCTCCAAATCTAAAGCTGCTGGCATAGAGGACCCTTCAAGTCCTTAGGGGTCCTGATGCCACCGTTCATCTGACACCCAGACCCTGGGGAAAGGACTTCTTTTTCCCATGGAAAATGGCCTTTATTTCCAGCTATTTTCCCTGGCCAACAGGGCAGTGCCCTGTGAGAAATTTGCAATCTTGGCTGATATTCTCCAAAACTAAAGCTGCTGGCAATGAGGACCCTGCAAGTCCTTAGGGATCCAGATGCCACCTTTCATCTGATACCCAGACCCTGGGCTGTGGAGAGCTTTTAGGATAATTGGCTATCTGAGAAAGGCCACTTCGATGTGATACCGTTGGATAAGGATAGGGCAGACAAGCTCGGGATTGTGCAACCAGTGTCCAATCACTGACAAAGGTCATGGTGACTGTCGCTGAAACAGGAAGGTGGGGGAGAAAATCGCTTGCCAGAAAATGAAGATAGCCTAGGTAGAGAAGCTATAAGAATGTAAACATAGAAATAAAATAATCATTAGAGCATAGAAGTAGGTGTGGTTGATCTAAGTGTGCTTTAACCAATAATGAGCTCAGCTTTTGCAATATGGATAAGTTTCATTAACACCAATATAAATATGTGTGAGCTTTCAATAAACTTTGGGATTTGCTACTCACGCATATTGTGTGAGGCATTTCTTCCGCTGTTCACGACACTGGGCCAATGACTTCATTTTCCCCATGGAAAATGGCCTCTATTTCTGGCCTCTCACCCTGACCAATAGGGTGGTGCCCAGCAAGAAATTTGCAATCTTTGCTGGATTTCTCCACAACTAAAGCTGCCAGTAAGTAATACCCTGCAAGTCCTTCGAGCCCCAAAAGCCACCTTTCATCTGACACCCAGACCCTGGGGAAAGGTCTTCTTTTTCCCATGGAAAATGGCCTCTTTTTGCAGCCATTTACCCTGGCAGAAAGTGGGGAGCCAAGCTAGAATTACGCAATCTTTGCTGGATTTTTCCAAAAGAAAAGGTGGCAGCAACAAGGACCCTGTAAGTACTTAAAGCCTCAAAGGCCACCTTGAACATATTACTCAGACCATGGGTAAAAGACATTTTTCCCATGGAAAATGGCCTTCATTTGTGGCCACTTGGCCTGGCAGGCAGGGCAGTGCCAAGCGAGAAATTTTCAAACTGTCCTGGATTCTTCCAAAACTAAAGCTGCTGGCAACGAGGACCCTGCAAGTCCTTAGGGCCCCAGATGCCACTTTTCATCTGATACCCAGACCCTGGGCCAATGACTTAATTTTCCCCATGGAAAATGGCCTCCATTTGTCGCCTCTCGCCCTGACCAATAGGATGGTGCCCAGCAAGAAATTTGCAATCTTTTCTGCATTTCTCCCAATCTAAAGCTGCCAGTTGTTATTGTTCTATTTCTCTAGAGTCCCATAATGCTGTTATCAGATTTCTAAAGTCCATACCTCCTCGGTGTGTTCTTATGGCTGCAGATCTTACCAGCACAGATGCTTTCTTCTGCATGCTGTTCTTCCCCAGTTCAGGGCTCTTTCAAGGCTCTCCCTGAATAGTTAACCTGCCCCCTTTCATCCCAATTCTTGTCAATGGTCACAGCTGCAGCCCATCAAGGACAACCGGGACCTCCGGGGCAAAGCCTCTATACAGATATTCAAATACAATACATTTCCTCTACTATAGCCAGTAAGTAGTACCCTGCAAGTCCTTAGAGCCCCAAAGGCCACCTTTCATCTGATACCCAGACCCTGGGGAAAGGACTCCTTTTCCCCATGGAAAATGGGGTCAGTTTGAGACCACTCACCCTGGCCATCTGCATCGTTCCCTGTGTGAAATTTGCAAACTTTGCTGGATTCCTCCACAACTAAAGCTGCCAGCAACTAGGAGCTTGCAAGTCCTTAGAGGCCCAAAAGCCACCTTTCATCTGATACCCCGACCCTGGAGACTTGACTTCATTTTCCCCATGGAAAATGGGGTCAGTTTGAGCCCACTCGCCCTGGCCATCTGCATGGTTCCCTGTGTGAAATTTGCAAACTTGGCTGGATTCCTCCACAACTAAAGCTGCCAGCAACCAGGAGCTTGCAAGTCATTAGAGCCTCAGATGCCACCTTTAATCTGATACCCAGACCCTGAGGACATGACATCATTTTCTCCATGGAAAATGGCCTCCATTTTTGGCCTCTCACCCTGACCAATAGGGTGGTGCCCAGCAAGACATTTGCAATCTTTGCTGGATTTCTCCAAAACTAAAGCTGCCAGTAAGTAGTACCCTGCTGTCGCAGACATCTTTCATGAAAAATCCTTTCTTAGGATTTTTCCTTGTGACAAGCTGCAGTTCAGCAACCAAAGTAAACAATGGTTATCTGCTGCTGTGGAATGCAACAGGTGATTGGTCTCCTGTGGGTGTTTGGATTTCTTGACCACTCATGGCAGAGCTGGCTCTTGCTCTGTCTGAGACACAGATCTTTGTTATTCATTCTTTTCTATTCTTAGCTTAGCTAGCTTCTCAAGAAACCTTTTCCTTTCTATTGCTTTTTAGTATAGTCTTAATGTAACATATATCATAAAATATTAAATCAAGCCTTCTGATCATGGAGTCAACATTCTCGTCTCTTCTTCATCCTGAAAACCCTTGTGACCACAGTCACAATTGGTGACCCCCGACTGAGGAGGACAATCATCACTTGGTGAGACCACCAGAGGAGCATTGCTGCACTGGGTAAACCCTGAATGTGTGGCATTGATGGTTGCTTCACAAGTGTCCACAGAAGTGGATTCTAGCCAGGAGCTGAAGAACTGAAGATCCGAATTTGGACAGAGTTCACAGCAAGGCTGACCACAAAGAGACCCTTCTGAAAAGCCTCCAGGAAGATGTTCGGAAAGCTCAGCAGCACCGTGCAGATAGCCAGAGAGTCCTGGACACTGTCACAAGGTACTGTTGGTTTTTCCCCTCCTAAAGATGAGGTCATTCGCAGTTTGTGGCTGCTCATCTGGAGGACTCCTCCCCTAGAGGATGAGGTTCCATTCTCCCCTTCAGAGGAGAAACTTATTGCCCTCTGGCAAAAATGGGGTGAAGAGGACAGAATTCTCCTGTTGGAGGCAGATCTCTATGAGTTTTTTCGATGGGCGAAGCTCTTTGGGTTTTTTACGAATGTGCTATATGCCCTCGATGTGTTTGTCTGGGAGTGTATGGGCTCCATTTTCCAATTCTTTTTATACCGGGGGTTCGGATGCCCCTCGATTTATCCAACCTTTTTGAAGCTCTTTCTAGTCTTGAAACGGAGAGCAGCTGTTTTTCCCTGGATTGCTAACTGCAAGGGGAAGGCCCCGTTCCCCCCAATTCTGGGGGAAGACCCTTTGGAGGGGGATGATCTGCTGCTTTCCAGCCCCCCTGAACCACAGTGGGGGGGCGAAGTTTCGCCCGCAGCCGAAGTTTTTTTTACTGCGTCTTCGGAGCATGCTCAGACGGAGCCGTTTGTTCCCCCCTCCCGTTGCTCTCAGGGGGGATGGGAGTGGGCGGCGCCGCCCCGGCCAGCGCCGCGAGCACCGTCCCGGCCAGCGCCACGGGCACCGCCCCGGCCAGCGCCACGGGCACCGCCCCGGCCAGCGCCACGGGCACCACCCCAACCCGCCCCGCGGGTGCGGGCGGTTCCCCCCGCGGCCCGTCCCGCGGCCGCCCCTCCAGGGGAGCCTGTGGGCGCTCTGGCCGCGGTTCCGCCGGCTTCCCTGCCTGCATCTATCTCAGAGACACCGCTTCCCGCGGCTGCGCCGATGTTGCTGGGCAACAGCGATCCACCGCTCCCCCCGGCCGTCCCGCCGCCTTCTGCGACTGCGGTTCCGCGGCCGATGTCAGAGTCCGGCGCAGAAGAAGCTGCCGACCCCGTGCCGCCCCCGCCGCCCCCGCCGCCTCCCCAGGCGGCCCCGCTGCCCGCCCCTGCGGGGACTCCGTTCTCCATGTCTGCGTCAGAGGCTGCCTTGGAGCCGGCGGCAGCAGCAGAGGCGCCTCCTGCATCCAGCGTGACTTCCTCCCCGAGCTTTTCGGGTTGTCCCGGGGCTGCCCCTACGGGGGGAGCTGGGACAGGGGAAGAGGGCGTCAGCCTGTCCTTCCGTGGAGGAGGCATGGCCCGACAGCTGGCCGTGGGCGCAGCGCGACTGCCTGTTTTCAAGATCAGCATACTTGGCGGGTTGGGGGGTGTTTGGTCCGGGTTTTCCCCCTGGGGGATGCGAATCTCTCTGCCGCCCCTCGCGCGCCCCAGCGGCGAGGGGAGGTGGGTCCCGAAAGTTCTGCCCCTGGTCCCCAGCCCAGAGGGGGTGGCGGTGGTGCCGTGAGGCAGATGGGAGGAACACCTGGTGCATTTGCATTGCAGAGGCAGAGGGCACAGCAGGAAGCGAGCATCGCTTGTCTGCTGTGGGGAAAGGACATCCCCAGACCCGAGACGAAGTTTCTCGGGACAGCTTCTGTCTTCCCATTGCCGGCATGCCTCGGTGATTTTGGGGAAAGGAAGCGTTTGGTCACCCCTTCTGCCATTGTACTGGCAAAAGGGTGCGGGTCTGTGCCAATGCAGAGCCTGCCTCGGGGGCTGGGCCTGGGCTGTCTGGCTTGGTTGCTTGGGCCAGGGCCACCTCCCAGCCTCCTGTTGAGTTTGGGGGCTTTGCTTCCTCCTTCTGGTCCTGGGCCACCTTTCAGTGGGCCAGGTCTGGGGTTCCTGATCCTTCCACATGGGCCAGGGCCCTCAAGGGCCTCTCTCTGGCTCCTCTGCTGCTGCTGCTGCTCTTTCCGACAAGACAAACAAACAAACAAAAAAAAAAAAAAAAAAAAAATTAAATTGAATAAAAAAGGGTGAAAGAGCTGGCAGCAGCTCAGAGGCATTGAGGAGCCAGGGATTGGCTTCAGCCCAAGTTGTTCAATGAAGGGCTGTGGCAAGACATTTCAGAAATTTTCTAATTTTCTCAAAATTGTTTGAAGACTGTCAATGGACTTTTGATAAATATTGATGGACCTTTTTCTGTAGCAAGCCTGTTTCAGGACCAAAAGAAACTTTCAGATATGGCAAAGAGGAACATCTTCAAGCCATGGACTTTTCCTGAAACTCAGCTGCTTGGACTTGAATTTTCTTTGCATTGTTTTTGCATTTTCTTATATTATAGAATTGTTTTAGTAATATGATAGAATTTTATGTTCTACAGGTGAAGAAATTCCCAGTGCATTCCACAGGAGCACTTGAGTGGAGTTTGATTGGCAACAGATAACCTGTCAAGTGTTTGTCTTTTTCTTCGGCATGAGTACAGCAGAGAAAATTACAAACACTTTTTCCTTTTAATTTAACTAAATAAAAAAAAGGTGACATGTCGCAGACATCTTTCATGAAAAATCCTTTCTTAGGATTTTTCCTTGTGACAAGCTGCAGTTCAGCAACCAAAGTAAACAATGGTTATCTGCTGCTGTGGAATGCAACAGGTGATTGGTCTCCTGTGGGTGTTTGGATTTCTTGACCACTCATGGCAGAGCTGGCTCTTGCTCTGTCTGAGACACAGATCTTTGTTATTCATTCTTTTCTATTCTTAGCTTAGCTAGCTTCTCAAGAAACCTTTTCCTTTCTATTGCTTTTTAGTATAGTCTTAATGTAACATATATCATAAAATATTAAATCAAGCCTTCTGATCATGGAGTCAACATTCTCGTCTCTTCTTCATCCTGAAAACCCTTGTGACCACAGTCACACCCTGCAAGTCCTTCGAGCCCCAAAGGCCACCTTTCATCTGACACCCAGACCCTGGGGAAAGGACTTCTTTTTCCCATGCAAAATTGCCTCTCTTTCCAGCCATTTTTCCTGGCCAACAAGGCAGTGCCCAGTGAGAAATTTGCAAACTTTGCTGAATTCCTCCACGACTAAAGCTGCCGGCAACTTGGAGCTTGCAAGTCCTTAGAGCCCCAGACGCCACCTTTCATTGATACCCACACCCTGGGGACATGACTTCATTTTCCCCATGGAAAATGGGGTCAGTTTGAGGCCACTTGCCCTGGCCATCTGCTTCATTCCCTGTCTGAAATTTGCAAACTTGGCTGATTTTCTCCAAAACTAAAGCTGCTGGCAATGAGGACCATGCAACTTTATAGGGCCCCAAACATCACCCCTCTGCTGCTACCCAGATCATGGGGAAATTACTTCTTTTTCCCATAGAAATGGTATCCCTGTGCAGTCACTTGCCTTGGCAGAAAGTGGGGTGCCAAGCAGGAATTTTGAAAAATTCTGCTGGATTTCCCTAAAAGTAAAGCTGCCAGCAACTAGGACCCTGCAAGTCCTTAGCGCCCCAAAGGCCACCTTTCATTTGATTCGCAGACCGTGGGGAAAGGACATCTATTTCCCATGGGAAATGGCCTCCGTTTGCAGCCACTCAGCCTGGCAGAAAGTGAGGAGCCAAGGTAGAGTGAGGCAATCTTTGCTGGAT